>NC_133325.1:36069482-36271206 GCF_042186555.1 Aquarana catesbeiana | reverse complement strand
TATATCCTTGTCCCTTGATTTTTTTTTTTTGGTCGAACCTGATTGTTAATCCGTCCCCCTTTAACTGATAAGTGAAAAAACATTCTGAAAACAGCAGTTTTTGAATGAGATTTTACAGGTGTAAGACCAGCATTGCTCATATCAGAGTTTCCAGCAAGGAGAACAGTGAGCAGTAAAATAGTGAGATCAACAAATCCTACTCCAACCTCTCCTAAGACCAAGCAATCAGAGGCAGCAGTGATCTCGCACTGAGGATGTACCAGCGGTAGGCAACAGGAGTGCCTAGGCACACTCACTTACCAGGAAGATGCTACTGCTCATTTTCTGTAGGATTTTAATAAAATTGATAGATTTTTGTCAGTGTATTGCTTATGAAAAAAAAAAAAACCTTTCAAAAAAACCTTTCTGAATGTTTCCTATAAAATCGCAAATGCAATTTTGTTTAAGTTTAGGTCCACTTTTAGGCGATGGGCATAAACACAACCTTTTTTTTTTAGGGTGTCAGGTACTTTTTTATCCTCAATCCTCCGACTGATACTTCTAATCTGTACAGGATTGGTTTGAGCCTGCTGACCCTAGTAGTAGCCTATTTTTTGAGTGTTTTAGTTTTATACATGAAATTTTAGATGTACGTCTACTTTTTAATATATGTAATAAAATATGTTAAAGTGGTTGTAAGGCCTTAAGGTTTTTCACCTTCATGCATTGTATGCATGAAGGAGGAAAAAATACCTGTGCTCTCCGCTAACCCCCAGCCCCCCTTCTTAACTGAGCCCAATCCAATCTGATCCAGCGATGTGCACAAGCCCTGCGGCTCTAGCCACTGTTGCTCTCCTCATTGGACACATTGATAGCAGCAGAAGCCAATGGCTCCCGCTGCTGTCAGTCAAAAGCTGTGACTAAAGAGTGGGGAGCAAGGCCGAGTCCTGCTGTCTGTGTCAATGGACGCAGCAGCGGGACTCAGGAGAGAGCCCGCACGAGTGACCCCATGGAAAGTAGCTTTCCGTGGGGGGCACCCGATGAAGAGGAGGGGCCTGGAGCGCCATCGGGGGGGACCGGATTTGGGCTTCTCTGTGCAAAACCTTTGTACAGAGCAGGATATATATATATCTAGATATATATCTAGATATATATATCTATCTGGTACCATAAAATATCCAAAGCTGGGGTTCCTAGCACCAAGTGGCCCTGAGATACGGGGCCCCAAAACCGGTTCGGAAAATGTCATTCTCTGCTGCAGAAAAAGTGCTTGACATTTTCTGAACTGATTTTGGGGCCCTGTATCTCGGGGCCACTTGGTGCTAGAAACCCCAGCTTTGGAAATTTTATGGTGCTAGTTCCACTGGGTTTGCACACCAAATTTGGGGTTCTTAGCACTAAGTGGCCCCGAGATACGGGGCCCCAAATTCGGTCAACTGTGTCCATCTGCAGCAATGTCATTTCGGGACCCTTTGGGTTCAGAGACCCCAAATTTTGGCTGCAGCTAGGGGGCATCTAGGAACCCTTAACTACCGAGTTTGAAGTTCAGGGGACCTATGGCTGCAAATGGGCACAGTGAGGCTGCAAATGGGCATTGTTGACCCTCTTTTCCACTTACAGTAGCTGTGCATTTCTCACCCTCGTCTTATACTCGGGTCAATAAGTTTTTCCCATTTTTTTTTTTTTTTTTTTGTGGTAAATTAGGGTCTCGACTTATACTCGGAACGACTTATACTCGAGTATATACGGTAAATAGATATATCTATAGATATATATATATTTTTTTTAAATCTATTGTTTACAACCACTTTCATTTTATTTGGTTGTTTTGGTGCCTAAAAAGTCTGATTCTCTCACTTTTGTATTGTTACTTTCTTATATGCGTTTCTCATTAATTTTAAAACCGAACTTCTCTCAAAAAGTGAAATCCTGCTGTTTTGCTCCCTCCACCCAACCTGTACTAATTTTAATTGGTACCCACTCCCACTTCCACAATCCTCATAAGGAGGATGTCCTTTTCCCTGCCCCCTGCTGTTGCCTCCTGGGAAATATCCTAGGAGGCTACAGGACCATTGATAAAGCACCATGTGAGTTAGCGCATGAGAAGTGGGCAGCCAACTGTGGTTCCTCAAGAAGCCGGCTCCCATATCCAAGATAGTGGCGCCGGCGTCCCGGGATTCAACAAAATATGATCACCTGTCCTGCAAGTCCGAAGCAAGATGAACCAGACAAGCCTACATGTGCCTGCTGGCTTGACCAGGCAGCCGTGTCTCCATTTATCAGTTTGGTCAGACTTTGCGGAAGGTTGACTTGAACTCTCCTCGGCCCCCCCATCAAAGGTTGTGGATCTGGAGCTGGTTCCTCTTGCAACATGGGGATCTTGTTCTGCATCCCCAGATCCTTTGCCCCTTCAGAAGCCACAATAGTGTTACAGCTGCCCAGCTTTCAGCAGATGCCAAGGTGGCCTCAAGTCCTGAAGTTTCCAAACCAGTGGTGCTGGGGACCGGCATCAGTAAGAAGAACTGGCTGCAGGAAGACAGCGCTGGACCCCAGTCACTGGTAAGTACCTGATTTTTAAAAGTCAGCAGCTACAGTATTTGTAAAAAGAAAAAGAAACTGAAGTTCCACTTTAATGAAAGGATGCCAAAGCGATAACCATGGATCGTAACATCTCCACCTTTAAAGACATCACCCCGCTTTTTCCATGAAAGTGTTCTTCAACTGTGCCGCTACCTTTTACTGTCTGTGTAATTTTCCACGTTCTAATGAATATATAAAGCTCCAGATGTGTGGCAGTGCCGGTCCGGTGCTCTCTAATGGTTGAACAGATCTTAATTCACTGCTCATGAAAGTGTTACTTTCTGGGGTCTCTCTACATGCTTAACCTGGCGGCTGCATTACGGGAGGGGGTTGCCTAATGTATTCTGTCACATGTCGCGGTGCATGGCTCGCCGTGCCTGGAGGTGAATTGGAAAAGATTTGTACATACTGGTGCAGAAAATCTCATTTATTTGTCAGTGATGTGTCGCTGAGCATTTCTAATATTAAACCTTGGTTTCCATGGCGATGGGATATTGCCTGTACACCATGCTCACATCCAGCTGTTATTAGTTCAGTCATTTCCGTGGAAACCCGTTTAATACAGCGACTTTTACAGCTGTTGTCACCTAGGCAAGGTAGTCCTTGTTAGGTGGAAAGTGATATTTCGGCTTTCGTTTCACAGTATTTTGATAAGTAAAAAAAAATTGGGTGTTTTGTTGGAAATGTTGCAGGTAGGTAGATAGTAGTTGGGTAGTTTGATTTGTGGTGGAACTTTTGGGGAACAGCAAAAGAAAATAAAACTAATTGAAAAAGTTTTATTTTCAAACTTGCTCGATTGTCCTGGTTATAATAAAGTAGATCTAGGCAACCCCCGGCATGCATGCCCGGCTGGGAATGCGATGCCAGTGGCGTGGCACTGGCTGACAATGGCTGTAATTGTGACACAAGCCTGGCCCACCCATCTCCCTGATGTCACTGAAAGTCTGACGGCAGCTGAGGACATCAGCTTGATGTGTGGAAGAAGCCTACAAGCATGATTACAGCTGTTTATAGGATACAGGGTTTGAGGCTGATCTGAGATCTAACGCTTATGTGTAGGGGCTGATCTGAGGTCTGACGTGCATGTATAGGGTACAAAGCTAATCATGGCCACTTGCATGAAATCGCTTACCTGTTGTCGGTATCAAAGGGAGAAATTGTACCCCATCATTGGTGTCGGTGGAAGGAATAGTGCCTCATCATTGGTGTCGGTGGAAGGGATAGTGCCTCATCATTGGTGTCGGTGGAAGGGATAGTGCCTCATCATTGGTGTCGGTGGAAGGGATAGTGCCTCATCATTGGTGTCGGTGGAAGGGATAGTGCCTCATCATTGGTGTCGGTGGAAGGGATAGTGCCTCATCATTGGTGTCGGTGGAAGGGTTAGTGCCTCATCATTGGTGTCGGTGGAAGGGTTAGTGCCTCATCATTGGTGTCGGTGGAAGGAATAGTGCCTCATCATTGGTGTCGGTGGAAGGAATAGTGCCTCATCATTGGTGTCGGTGGAAGGAATAGTGCCTCATCATTGGTGTCGGTGGAAGGAATAGTGCCTCATCATTGGTGTCGGTGGAAGGAATAGTGCCTCATTATTGGTGTCGGTGGGAGGAATAGTGCCTCATCATTGGTGTCGGTGGAAGGAATAGTGCCTCATCATTGGTGTCGGTGGGAGGAATAGTGCCTCATCATTGGTGTCGGTGGAAGGAATAGTGCCTTATCATTGGTTACATATTTACATAGCTAGTAAGGTTGAATAAAGACACCAGTCCATCCAGTTCAACCTGAGTGAGTGTCTACAATTGTCCCTATCCCTGTACATTGTGTATCATTAAGATGCTCATCTATTATATCATTATTTATTTAAGGTACCCATATAGGGCCGTCAATTTACGCAGTGCTCCACACATACATCGCAGACTCACAACAATCCCTACCCTCAAGGAGCCCACAATCCAAGGTCCCCCAACTCACATTCATATACTAGGACCAATTTTGGACAGAAGCCAATTAAACTACCAGCATGTCTTTGGTGTCAGTGGGAGGAATAGTGCCCCATCATTGGTGTCAGTGGGAGGAATAGTGCTCCATCATTGGTATCAGTGGGAGGAATAGTGCTCCATCATTGGTATCAGTGGGAGGAATAGTGCTCCATCATTGGTGTCATTGTAAGGAATAGTGCCTAATCATTGGTGTCAGTGGAAGGAATAGTGCCCCATCATTGGTGTCAGTGGGAAGAGTAGCGCCCCTTCATTGGTGTCAGTGGAAGGAATGGTGCTCCATCAGTGGTATGGGTGGAAGGCATAGTGCCCCATTGTTGGTATCAGCAAGATGAATAGTTCCCCATCATTGGCATCAGCGGCAAGAATAGTGCCCCATCTTTGGTGTCAGTGGGACAGATAGAGCCCCATTGCTGTTTTCAGTGGGGAGATTAGTACCTCATCATTGGTTGCAGTGTAATAAGTACACCATTGGTGTTGGTGGGAAGAGAGACTTGGTGTCAGTGGGTGGAAGAATGCCCCATTATTGGTGTCAGCAGGAGGACTAGTGCCTCATCGGTGGTGTCAGTGGAAGAAATAGAGCCCTATTATTGCTGCCAGTGCGAAAAATCGTGCCCTATTGTTGGTGTCAGCAGAAGAAATGGTGCCCCATTGTTGGTGTCAGCGGGAAGAGGCATGATCCATCGTTTGTGTCATTTGGAAGATGAATGGTGCCCCATTGGTGGTAATGGGAGGAATAGTGCCCCATCATTGGTGTCAGTGGAATCAGGAAAGCCCCTAGCATTGGTGTTCAGTGGTTAGTTACCTTAGTAAATGATTGTGTCCTGCACATCTCCAGTACGTTCTGGATGAGATCTCGTCTGGAGCTAAACAGGCACCGTCAGGCAAGCAACTACTCTGACTGGCAGTCCAGCTAAAGTGCATTGCCAGTTGCAACGTTTGGCGTCCCCTGCCACTCTGCATTCAGTTCTGCATGTGAGGTCTTCTCATTGCAGGCGCAGTCAATGGTCCAAGTTTGAGGACCTCTGCTCTGTATGGGTAAAATAGATAGATAGCAAAAGGAAAGGTTCACTTTAAATTTCTCTTCCGATGCTTAGAATGGACTGACCTGCTCCTGACTTCTGACTTCTGCATTGATTGGCCCGCCCTGTGCTTTGTCTTTTCCTGCTGTGTAGGCACACTATTTTTATTGATTTTGGAGTACTGTGAAATTATTTAGCATTTTATAGGCTTTTATGGTAAATTCATTAACATTATTGATTAATTGATTGTTCTCGTAGACTTTAAAACACCAATATTCATGTGTTTTTAGAGCCTGCAGCCCTGTCTCAGCTTATTTCAGTCTTTCGCTGAACAAAACAGTAAAAAAATAATTACATTTTATAATTACAAATAATTACACAGCTGTTGATATTGAATGGAATGAATATACCAGGCATGTTCTAATGTACACTGACCAGGTTATTGAAATTCTGTCTCTCATTTCTAAAATATCAATCAGTTTGTTGCACCTGGTTTAAACTTTTATACATTTTTAGAATTTTTTTTTTTTTTTTGTTATTTAATTTTTATTGGGATTTATTTTATATTAAGGGCTTTTTTTCTGCTGTTGGTCAGCCTCTATGCTGCTGTCCCCATGACACTTTCTCCCAGTAAACTTGACCATACATGCAGGGGTGGACTGAACATTCGAGCGCTCGGGCACTGCCCGAGGGCCCCATGCCACTAAGGGGCCCCATCAGGGTTGCCAGCCTCAATAAAACCAGGGACAGTATGTAAAAATCTGTGTTTTTTTTTAAAAATCCCAAGATTATAGCTGCCCCGCCTCTCCAGTACCTTTTCAGTGTGTATATGTGTATTCTGTGTGTGTATATTGTGTGTCTGTGTGTGTATACTGTATGTGTGTGTGTGTATACTGTGTGGCCCCATAATCTGTTGCCTGGGAGGCCCCATAATCTCCTATTGCCCGGGGGCCCCATAATCTTCTCCTATTGCCCGGGGGCCCCATAATCTTCTCCTATTGCCCGGGGGCCCCATAATCTTCTCCTATTGCCCGGGGGCCCCATAATCTTCTCCTATTGCCCGGGGGCCCCATAATCTTCTCCTATTGCCCGGGGGCCCCATAATCTTCTCCTATTGCCCGGGGGCCCCATAATCTTCTCCTATTGCCCGGGGGCCCCATAATCTTCTCCTATTGCCCGGGGGCCCCATAATCTTCTCCTATTGCCCGGGGGCCCCATAATCTTCTCCTATTGCCCGGGGGCCCCATAATCTTCTCCTATTGCCCGGGGGCCCCATATTCTTCTCCTATTGCCCGGGAGCCCCATATTCTTCTCCTATTGCCCGGGAGCCCCATATTCTTCTCCTATTGCCCGGGAGCCCCATATTCTTCTCCTATTGCCCGGGAGCCCCATATTCTTCTCCTATTGCCCGGGAGCCCCATATTCTTCTCCTATTGCCCGGGAGCCCCATATTCTTCTCCTATTGCCCGGGAGCCCCATATTCTTCTCCTATTGCCCGGGGGCCCGATAATCTTCTCCTATTGCCTGGGGGCCCCATAATCTCCTATTGCCGGGGGCCCCATGAGTTGTCAGTCCGCCCATGCATACATGATTGACTGAACGCAAAAAAAAAAAAGCTAGCAGATTCTTCCATTAACACAAATGAGGTGAATGGATGAATCCCACCCAACGCTGGGACATTGTATTCTGACAGCGAGACCCAATTGGCTGCAGCTGCCGATCCAAGAAAATGTTCCAACATGTTCCTTCAGTAGAAGTCAGTCAAACGATTGATTTCTGTAGAGTGGGGATGGACACATGCATATCGAAATTCAGCCAGTCCCTGCAGAACCGGATAAATTCTAATCATTGAGAACCCTTTCACACTGAAGCGCCGGTCGTTTTTGCGTTGCTTTAACTGCGTTTTAGCTGCGCTTTTTAGGCGCTAGCAGGATGGGTTTTTTAAGGTCACGTGAGAACATGACCTTAAGGAGATCCAAGAAAACACCCGTTTTGTGGCGCATTCGAAGCGCTTTTAAGGCCCATTCATTTCAATGGGTAGGGGCGTTTTTGGAGCACTTTTTACAGCGCTCCTCACCCGCCCCAAAGATGCTGCTTGCAGGACTTTTTCTAACGTCCCTCAAGCGCACCGCCTTAGTATGAACGCACCCATGCAAATGAAAGGAAGGCAGTTTTCAGGTGCTTTTCTGGCGCTATTTCTAGCACTAAATCTCCTGAAAACTGCCTCAGTGTGAAAGAGGTCTAAATGGGCAACGTGATGAATTCCAGGCATGGTTTATTTTTACATAGTTACATTGCTCCAGCTCTCCAGCTTGGACCAGTGTGACTGTATATATACCATACCTGGCCAGTGTCCAAAGCTGGAAAGCAATGAAGTAGATCCCGCTGCTCTTGTGATCTCCACTTGCTTCTGGGTCCCGTGATGAGTGGCTGCTCTGCTTCTTTGTGAACACAGGGGGTGGCACAGAACAGGCGCCATTCAGAGAATCCTTTGCATTTTCCAATTGAATGAATGCAAAGCATTGTGTGATTGGACGAGGTGGAGTGGTGAGGCAGTGACATCACGCTCTCCACTTTGTCCAGTCAGAGAAGTCTTTGCATTCATTAAATACTTATGCCGCGTACACACGCTCGGAATTTCCGACAACAAATGTTCGATGGGAGCTTGTTGTCGGAAATTCTGACCGTTTGTAGGCTCCATCGGACATTTGCTGTCGGAATTTCTGACAACAACTGTTTGAGAGCAGGTTCTCAAATTTTCCGACAAGAAGACTTGTTGTCGGAAATTGCGATCGTGTGTACACATTTCTGACGCACAAAAGTCCGCGCATGCTCGGAATCAAGCAGAAGAGCCGCACTGGCTATTGAACTTAATTTTTCTCGGCTCGTCGTACGTGTTGTACGTCACCGCGTTCTTGACGTTCGGAATTTCCGACAAGATTTGTGTGACTGTGTGTATGCAAGACAAGTTTGAGCCAACATCTGTCGGAAAAAAAATCCACGGTTTTGTTGTCGGAATGTCCGATCGTGTGTACATAGCATTAGTGTTACTAAACCCACAACAGTAAAACCAGTCTGTATATACAGTAAAGCATACTTGTTATACTCACTGTGGAACCTAAGGGGTTCATCCTCTGCATTGTGTAAAAAGGCTGTTTGATCCTGTCTTCTCTGATCCTCCCCTTCTTCCACTGTCTCCAAAACATGTCATGATAAGACATTTACTGGAGTCAGGCTGCACATGCCCAGTTTGGTGTCTATTGCTAGAGAGTTTTTTTTTGTTTTTTGTTTTTGGGAGAGTGCAATCAGCATAGGGCTTATCAGCACTGTCCAAATCAGAGGGTCAGGGGTCCGGCATCCTTATGGATCAGTCAGTGCAGTATGAAAACTCCTACAATCTTCAACCAGGCACTGATAGAAGTCAAAAGACTTCTATATACTGCTGATGAGAAAAGGTATTTAGCAGTTTTTATATACTAAAATATTTGCATTTCCATGTTCTGTGTACTGTGGGAGACCAGATATAGTGAATGGAGGCTCCTGGGCAGACCAGATGTAGTGAATGCAGGCTCCTGGGGAGACCAGATATAGTGAATGCAGGCTCCTGGGGAGACCAGATATAGTTAATGCAGGCTCCTGGGGAGACCAGATATAGAGAATGCAGGCTCCTGGGGAGACCAGATATAGGGAATGCAGGCTCCTGGGGAGACCAGATATAGTGAATGCATGCTCCTGGGGAGACCAGATATAGTGAATGCATGCTCCTGGGGAGACCAGATATAGTGAATGCAGGCTCCTGGGTAGACCAGATATATTGAATGCAGGTTCCTGGGGAGACCATATATATTGAATGCAGGCTCCTGGGGAGACTAGATATAGTGAATGCAGGCTCCTGGGGAGATCAGATATAGTGAATGCAGGCTCCTGGGGAGATCAGATATAGTGAATGCAGGTTTGTGGGGAGACCAGATATAGTGAATGCAGGCTCCTGGGGAGACCAGATATAGGGAATGCAGGCTCCTGGGGAGACCAGATATAGTGAATGCAGGCTCCTGGGGAGACCAGATATAGTGAATGCAGGCTCCTGGGGAGACCAGGTATAGTGAATGCAGGCTCCTGGGTTTAATAACACTTTAACGCCAAATCACGTACCTGTAAACATTTGGCTTTAGGTGGTTGTACCGGGTATAACTTTTTTTTTTGTATAAGCTGCTGGATTGCTTTTACAGGCTGTGGGAAGGGTCACTCCCCTCCCGCCGCCTGTCAGTGCCTCTCCGGGAGCTCCTGTCTCCGGCTTACCACAGAATTCATGGACGACCAGAAGGTCCCCAATGATCTGTATGGTACAGGAAGAGACGACACTTGTGGTTTCCTGGATGTAAACAGCGCCATTTTTAAATAGGTGAATCCTCTGACAACACTGATCTTGGTGTGATCAGATGCTTTTAGAGCAAAGGAGAGATCTGGGGTCTAATAGACTCCAGATCTCCTCGTGAAGAGTACCTGTCACTGCCCTTTTTTTTTTTTCAAGGGATGTTTATGCATTTTGCCGCCATTCCACGAGCCTACACAATTGGGTGTTGTAAGTAATTTTTTAGCAAAAAATACTGATTTAAACTTGTAAACAATAAGTGCTAGAAAAAGCCTGGTCTTCAAGTGGTTAAGAAAATACATGGTGCCCATGCCATGCGGCCAACCTCCTGCGTTCAGTAGGCATCTAGTAGAGATCATTGTAGTAGTGTAGTACAAGCCTAATGGGGGGTTATGGGAGATATGTAGTCAGATGAGGACCTTCAGTGTCTGTTAAAGTGAACCTGTAGTTAGAAGTATATGTAAGCCCGTTCTCTGAAATCTTGTGTAAGCTTTAACATTTTATAGAAGCCCCCTGTCAGTTCAATGGGGGACAAAAAAAAAGCAGATACCTAAAATAGAAAATGGATATGCTCGCCTCTCCAGTGGTCCATGTTTCTGGATCTAGAATTTTCAGCAGACTGCCTGTATTTCCAATCCGCTCTCTCGTGACAGGTTCTCTTTAATCTATATAACGCCAATTGACTTCATTGCTCATTTTAGCAGTGGTGAGACGGAAGGAAAAGCTGCAATATCAATTACCACTTGCTGTGCGCCATATAACTTCATTAGCCAATCTGCTGGAAACAGCAGAACCTAATGAAGTTTCATGGCGGATAAATTTAATTTGGGGCCACTTGCATTATTTTAATTTGATAAAGGGGTTTTCTTAAAGTAGTAGTTTTTTTTTTTTTCCAGTTTTTTTTTTTCCCTAGGCTGTTTCTTGGCTGGAATATGGAGCGTGTCGTGTTTTGTGTTGGGCGATTATTATTTCATGTGTCGCCGTGTTGGTATCTGGACTGGGGAGATCCCAGCGGGGAGGAAGGATCTTCTCCCTCCTCCGTACAGGCTAAGTATTGATCCTCTAAAATACGATCGGCGCTTCAAAGCAGCTGAAATGCCAGAAGTGGGCTGGTGTATTGAGCCGGTGTGCAGGTGAAAAGGTCCGTCCTGTGAATGGGGCTTTCTCATCATTAGGAATTTTCCAGATCGCTTTCCTTTCTGTGATTTGTGCTGATTTTCTGAGGTTTTATATCATGATAGGGATCAGTCCACAAAGCTGCAGGAGTTATTTTAATGCAGAACTGTAGGCAGTCCCCTAAATTCACAGTCAGGTCCCTGACCTCACTTTCCTCTGCTGTGGTTACAGCAATGCAGCTCAGTCATGGACAACCCCTGCCAGTAATGGAAGAGTAAAGCATCAGCAGCTCACTAATGAGGTCATACCTTTGTCCTATTACCTGTCAGTAAGCTGTCTGTGCTAGACTGACAGCACTGTGCAATGCCATAGAATCTCATGTCCTCATGTGGTGCCCCTCCTTCTCCCCGTGATGTGCTGGGCATTACTGTTCTTAGTTTTTTTCCCCTTATTACAAGCAGTACTTGTAGTGTATGTACCCGACAAGGATAGGATCGTTCTTTTTCTTAGTAAACACGGAGTTATACTTTAAGAAGCAAAAGTCTTTATGAAAATGTTAATGAGTTGACTTTGAAAAAAAAAAAACAGCAACATTGGCAGCAATTGCTTAATTGAGCTGAACGTTTCATCTTTGTGAAAAAAATAACACATAGTAATAAAATATCGTTTTGCTGTGCTTTTGTGAACCCAAATTATTTTACTGTAATTCTGTAATGTCTTCTCATAGTCGGTCTCAAACCCTGAAAGGCAGATTACTGCTTAACTTATTAACATGAAGGCTGTTGGAAGACCTCTACTTCTTCCTCTCTCCTCTCCTTCCCTTCTTCTCACTCTCCTCCCTCCTCCCTCCTCCCTCCTCCTTCCTCCTCCTCCTCCTTCCTCCTCCTTCTCCTCCTCCCTCCTCCTCCTCCCTTCCCTGCACTGCATTCCCTCTTTACTTCTCTTCCTGTCTTCCCCCTCCCTCTCCCCCTACTTTCTCACCATGCTCTCCTTTCCTCTCTCCTCCTCCCCCTTCTCATCTCTGCCCTTCTCAGCTCTTTTTCTCCTCTTCACTTCCCTCATTCCTCATCCCTATTCTTCTTTCCCTTTTTTTCCCCTACCCTCTCTTCATCTCTCCCCTTCTCTGCTTTTCTTTTTCCCCATTCCACCTCCTCTCCCCTCCTTTCTTTATGTCCCCTCTCTTCCCCCTTTTCTACCTCTCCCTCTACATCTCACTTCCCTTCCCCTCCTGTTATCGCCTCTCCTCTCCTCTCTTTATCTCCCCTCTCCCCTCCCCTTTATCTCATCTCTCCCCTCCTATCTTTATCTCATCTTTCCCCTCCTCTCTTTATCTCCCCTCTCCCCTCCTCTCTTTATCTCACCTTTCCCCTCCTCTCTTTATCTCACCTCTTCCCTCCTCTCTTTATCTCACCTCTCCCCTCCTCTCTTTATCTCACCTTTCCCCTCCTCTCTTTATCTCACCTTTCCCCTCCTCTCTTTATCTCATCTCTCCCCTCTTCTCTTTATCTCATCTCTCCCCTCTTCTCTTTATCTCATCTCTCCCCTCCTCTCTTTATCTCATCTCTCCCCTCCTCTCTTTATCTCATCTCTCCCCTCCTCTCTTTATCTCATCTCTCCCCTCCTCTCTTTTTATCTCACCTCTCCCCTCCTCTCTTTTTATCTCACCTCTCCCCTCCTCTTTCTTTTTATCTCACCTCTCCCCTCCTCTCTTTTTATCTCACCTCTCCCCTCCTCTTTTTACTTCTTCTCCCTCTTTCCCTCTTCTCTTCTTCTGACCTGTCCTCCCCCTTCCTATCTGCTCTTGTCTCCCCCTTCCACTTCTTCACCTCTCCTCCTTCTTCCTCTCCTGCTTTCATCTCTCCCCTCCTCTCTTCATCTCACCTCTCCCTCACCCTCCCTCTCTCACTCTAATCTCTCCATCTCACCTCTCCTCCCTCTATTTCTTCTGCTCTTATCTCTCCCCTCCTCTCTTTATCTTACCTCTCCTCTACCTTTCTCCATCTTACCTTTCATCTCAGCTAAGGTGTACTTGCCTGTCTTGATCTTACCTCTCCTCCCACATCCTACATTTTCCTCACTTCATCTCACCTCTCTTCTTCTCCCTGTAGTTGCCTGTCTTCATCTTACCTCTCCTTCATCTTCTCCTTCCGTTCTTTTCCATCCTCATCTCTTCATCTCACCTCTCATCCACCCTTTCTTTCCTCCTTTCATCTCCTCTCCTCATCTTGCCTCTCCTTTACCCTTCTCCTGCTCTCATCTTTCCCCTCCTCTCTTCATCTTACCTCTCCTGCCTCTTACTCGCTTCATCTCACTTCTCTTTCTCCACCACTCTGTACTTACCTGTCTTTATTTTACTTCTTCACCTCACCTCTTCTCGACTCTTCCTCTCCTACTCTAGTCTCCTCCTCTCTTCATCTCACCTCTTCTCTTTCTTCCTCTCCCGCTCTCTCATCTCTTGCCTCCTCTCTCCATCTCACCCTTCCTCTCCATCTCATCCTCTTCCTCCATTACCTGTCTATATCTTACCTCTCCTTCACCTTCTCCTTCCGTTCTTTCCCATCCTCATCTCCTCCTCCTCCTCATCTTACCTCTCCCTCTACCCTTCTTCTCCTGCTCTCATCTCTTCCCTCCTCTCTTCATGTTACCTCTCTTGCCTCTTCCTCTACCTTCCTTTGTTCATCTCATTTCTCTTTCTCCACCACTGTACTTACCTGTCTTCATTTTACCTTTCCTGACCCTTCCCTTTCCTGTTCTCCCCCATCCTCCTCTCTTTCTCCATTCATCTCAGCTCCCCTCCTCCTTACTCTCCTCATTGCCGATCTCCACTCATTCTTTTTCTTTTTGTACTTTTTCTCTTCCCCTCCCCCCTATTCTGTTATCCATTCTTGACATTTCCCTGTCTTTTTCCATTCCTTACCTGCCTCCTTCCTTGTCTCCTTCCTTGTCTGTCTCATCTTCTGCCTTTTCCATTTTGCACCCTCATTCCTTCCTCCTTCCTCACCATCTCCTGTCCTCCTCCCCTGTCCCATTCACCCTCTTCCTTATCTTCCATGTTTCTCCCTCCTATTTGCCTTTCTTTTCCTTCTTTCTCTTTGCCCTTCCTCTTTCTCCTCCTCTCTCTTAGCCTTGTTTTCCCTCTTAGTTCTTCCATCGGTTGTTTATTGCGTTGACGTATTATATAACCGTTTTACACATTTTAACCCAAGAGATGCGGCCATCAACATGCTTGTATTTCTCTCAATTTACATTCGACCTTTCCAATTTCTAAATTTATCATTTAGTGTAATTACCCGGCTCGGTTAATATCGGCTTTTTTTCCTCGGTAATTACAGTATGCGGACACAAGTCTTTGTTATAGATGTGATGTGCTATATTTAGCACGGTCCCTGCAGAGCGCGAGCTCCGAATGCGGATTAGTGGAGTCATTGAGTACAGTAGAAGCGCTCAGGGAATGCCGCACAAGCGTCCTTCCTCGTCACATCCACCTGACACACAACCTCTCTAATAACAGTCTGCCTTACATAGACCTGTAAATAGCTATACATTGTCTTACAATTTACATAGATCAGATTTCCCACCGTAGAGAATGTGCTCCATTGTAAGATGCCAACAGTATGGTGGCCCTGATGCTTCCATCCGTGCTGTCAATGCTTTGCTGCAACTTTAAAGAGGAAGTAAACCCCGTAACTTTTTTTCTCTTTTTTTTTTTAAATATATCAATAATGTAAATGATTGCTAAACCACATACATTTACATTTCTCAAAAACGAGGTTATTCTAATTTTTATTATTTAGTGTCTTCTGGGTATTGGCCGCGCCATTTATACCCCTGTATGGTGAAACGTTTGTGGACGTCATTTCCGCGCTTACTTTGTTTCCCTGTCCAAATCTCGCACATGCGCCATAGCGTCGAAACCAAGCCTCTAGCTCGATGCTGCTCTGATTCACTCCCGTGTGACATCTTATACAAGGGGGGAGAACCAGGAAGGAGAGGATCAGAGGTCAGCATCGCTGAGGCTTCCCTCTGTGCCTTTCTCAGTGTAATATAATGACCCGGCATGCAGAGACAGAAATGGCACACATTGTGTGCCGTTAAACGATATATGCAATGCGCAAGCGCGGCTGACGTCACTGCACATAAGATGATTTCTATCGCAACAAAAACAGTGAGTGAACTTTCACAGGCAGCGATTAGCTGCCTGTGCTATATAGATTACGAAGTGCAAAAGTTGTTAGGGAGGGTTTACAACCACTTTAAGTCACGCCTATATGAATGGTTATCATTGGAAATTATGGGGAATGACTTGATGGCCAAAGTTGCATGACAAGTTGCACAAAGTGTGGAATGAAGCCTAAATGAGAAATCAGCGGCCTTTTAGACTTCTGATGTCTCATCTGCCTTCCATTGAAGCGAAGTGCAGGGAAATAACACCAGAAAATGGGAAGAGTCGCTGCTGGGTTCATTCTAGTTAGGGAAGATCATGAAAAGGTATGTTTGTTGGTCTCTCTCCCCTTCACCCAGCAACACCCGCCATGTGGATTCCAGGCCAGCAGATGGGACAGCAGGGCCTGGGACGCATAGGGGGGGGAGGCTGCATGCTCTGGGGGGTCACAAAAAAAACAGAGCTGCCAGGTCGCTATCATTAGAAATTTAACAGTTGGTGTGTGGAGTGTACCCTCTGCTGTCAGTGCTGTAAGACTTCTGGTGGTGGTAGTAGTAGTAAAAGAGTTAAAGGTAATCTGGTTCATGGTGTCCATAATCCATTATATCCACATCATTATATTCATCACAGATAATCTTGGACGTTCCATCCATCGCGTTTCTTAGAACAAAGTCCACTTCTTCAAGGATGCATATGCAGTTCAAGTGATAAAACGGATATCATATTATGGATCATGTTTGCAGCCACCAACCATCTATATAAAATTTGCCAAGAGCCACCCCTACCTGAGATGAGGTGCCAAATCTGAGGAGTCCATAGTGCGGTGTAGTCCATCAGCATCCACATCCCTTGTGGATGCAAATATTTTTTTTAATTTTGCATCTGAATATCTTCTTTTTTTTCCTTAATTATGTGTTTAAAGTACAGTGAGGGAAAAAAGTATTTGCTCCCCTGCTGATACGTTTGCCCACTGACACAGAAATGATCAGTCTATAATTTTAATGGTCGGATTATTTTAACAGTGAGAGACAGAATAACAACAAAAATATCCAGAAAAACTAATTTCAAAAAAAGTTATACATTTATTTGCATTTTAATGCGTGAAATAAGTAATTGACCCCTTAGTACTTGGTGGCAAAACCCTTGTTGGCAATCACAGAGGTCAGACGTTTCTTGTCGTTGGCCACCAGGTTTGCACACATCTCAGGAGGGATCTTGTCCCACTCCTCTTTGCAGATCCTCTCCAAGTCATTAAGGTTTCCAAGCTGACATTTGGTGACTCGAACCTTCAGCTTCCTCCTCGTATTTTCTATGGGATTAAGGTCTGGAGACTGGCTAGGCTACTCCAGGACCTTAATGTGCTTCTTCGTGAGCCGTTCTTTTGTTGCCTTGGCTGTGTGTTTTGGGTCATTGTCATGCTGGAATACCCATTCACGACCCATTTTTAATGCCCTGGCTGAGGTTCTCACCCAAGATTTGATGGTACATGGCCCCGTCCATCGTCCCTTTGATGCACTGAAGTTGTCCTGTCCCCTTAGCAGAAAAAGCATAATGTTTCCACCTCCATGTTTGAAGGTGGGGATGGTGTTCTTGGGGGCATAAGCAGCATTCCTCCTCCTCCAAACACGGCTAGTTGAGTTAATGCCAAAGAGCTTGATTTTGGTCTCATCTGACCACAACACTTTCACCCAGTTCTCCTCGGAATCATTCAGATGTTCATTAGCAAACTTCAGGCCTGTACATGCACTTTCTTGAGCAGGGGAACCTTATGGGTGCTGCAGGATTTCAGTCCTTTGCGGTGTAGTGTGTTACCAATTGTTTTCTTGGTGACTATGGTCCCAGCTGCCTTGAGATCATTGACAAGATTCTCCCGTGTAGTTCTGGGCTGATTCCTCACTGTTCTCATGTTCATTGAAACTCCACGAGGTGAGATCTTGCATGGAGCCCCAGACCGAGGAAGATTGACAGTTATTTTGTGTTTCTTCCATTTTCGAATAATCGCACCAACTGTTGTCACCCTCTCACCAAGTTGCTTGGCGATGGTCTTGTAGCCCATTCCAGACTTGTGTAGGTCTACAATCTTGTCCCTGACATCCTTGGACAGCTCTTTAGTCTTGGCCATGGTGGAGAGATTGGAATATGATTAATTGCTTCTGTGGACAGGTGTCTTTTATACAGGTAACAAGCTGATATTAGGAGCACTCCCTTTGAGAGTGCTCCTAATATCCGCTCATTACCTGTATAGAAGATACCTAGGAGCCAAAAATCTTGCTGATTGATAAAGGAACCAAATACTCATTTCACTCATTAAAATGCAAATCAATTTATAACTTTTTTGAAATGCGATTTTCTGGATATTTTTGTTATTCCCTCTCTCTCACTGTTAAATAAACCCTCCATTATTATTATAGACTGATCATTTCTTTGTCAGTGGACAAACATACAAAATCAGCAGGGGATCAAATACTTTTTTCCCTCACTCTATATGCTATGGGAAACAATGAATCCATTAATCTAATGACCACCATCTCTACCTCGACCACCATCTCTACCTCGACCACCATCTCTACCTCGACCACCATCTCTACCTCGACCACCATCTCTACCTCGACCACCATCTCTACCTCGACCACCACCTCTACCTCGACCACCACCTCTACCTCGACCACCACCTCTACCTCCACCACCACCTCTACCTCCACCACCACCTCTACCTCCACCACCACCTCAACCTCCACCACCTCAACCTCCACTACCACCAGCTCCACCACCACTACCACCTCTTGTCAGTTTGGATAAACTATAGTATATACTTAAACTACTGGTAGTTTTCTTTTAAGTGCTTCTTTCAAAGTGTATCTTCCCATCTAGCTGGGATAAAGTTCTTACCACTTTGTCTTTGTTGTATACTGTATCACCTTGTGGCATCATATATCTCCCCAAGTTAGCCAGTTGTAATTGATATTCTACTGGCAGATTTCCTTTAAATGGATCAGGTCTACCGTAATAGTGTGCTGCTTGTCTACATTTCTACAGTCAGTGGTAACAGTCAGTAGTAAAATTCTCTCTCTGTAGACACAGAAAATCATCAGCTCTAATCCGCTGTAATAGGTACGGGGAGATGCTGCTTTCTCCCAGATTGGTCACTTGTCTGCTCTTTAGTCTGTACACGTTGTAAAAGAAGGACAGGAGTAATAAAGACTCTTTAGCAAGAGAGCCAGTCAATAATTATATTTATTGGTGCAGTTTCACTGTTACTGTGTCCTCTGCAAAGGCTGGCTCTTATTGATTGCTTTTATTCATTTACTGTATATAGAGTCCATATATCTAGCATAAACCTAACAGTCGCCATTACCATAGTGTTTATGAACTGAGCACAGTACTAGAGAAATCCCATAAGGCAGGTCACCAATGTGCCTAAAGGCTTTCTGAGCCTTTTCCATTGTTAGAAAGAAATGCTTCCAGGCATTTTTTAAGAGCCTCCTAGATTGGTTTGACAAACTCCTCAATTCTTTGCTACTTTGTGTACCCTGACTAACGAGATATCTCCAAGCTAAGACTTAAGCTGGCCATACAGGATTGAATTTCAGCTGATTCCAGCTGAATAGACCTAAATTTATTCCGTGGATGGCCCTGTTTCCACCACCTGGCTCTACAAAATTCAACTTTTCAACTTCTGACATTTGTCAAAGTTGCTGGTTGGAAAAATGATTGGCCAAACAGCGCCAATCATATGCAGGCGCTGTTTTGGGTATTTTGACAGCCACAGGTTCCAGCTGTCAGAATACAATAGTCAGCAAGGGAGAGTCATTCATTTATGCTGTTTACCTGGGATAGGGGGAATCGAGTGATTTCCCTTGTTCTCTTGATGCTGAATGCTAGAAATCTCAATGTGTAATGCTTTATCTCTGCCACTGACCAGACATCTTCAAGCCAAGACTAATCTCGGCCAGTAAGCAAACATCTCCAGCCCAAGACTTATTCCTGTGTATAACTTGACATTCCCTACCCTAGGGACTTACCTCTCCAAATGACCAAACCTCTTCAACCCAAGGCTTATCTCTACTAATGCCCAGACCTCTCCAAGCCATGACTTCTCTTTGCCAGGGACTACACTTCTCCAGCTGAAGACTTCTCTCTGCATATGATGAGACATCTTTGACCCAAGGAACTTATTTCTGCTAATGATCAGACATCTCCAACCCAAGACTTATCCCTACCATATGTCTCCAACCTAAGGAACTTATCTCTGCAAATGATCAAACATCTTTAGCTCAGAGCTTTTCTCTGCCAATGACCAAACATTTCCAAGCCAAGACTTCTGTCTGCCAGTGACCACATATGTCCAGCTGAAGACTTCTCTGCAAATGATGGAACGTCTCCAACACAAGGCTTATCTTTGTCAATGATCATAAATCACCAAGCCAAGACTAATCTCTGCTAGCGAGCACACATCTCTAGCCCAAGACATATCTCTGCATATGACCAGACATCTCTAACCCAAGGAATGTATTTATTTTCTACTAATGATCAGACCTCTCCAACCC
Organism: Aquarana catesbeiana; assembly: GCF_042186555.1. Taxonomy (NCBI): domain Eukaryota; kingdom Metazoa; phylum Chordata; class Amphibia; order Anura; family Ranidae; genus Aquarana; species Aquarana catesbeiana. The sequence goes on along the minus strand of NC_133325.1, from coordinate 36,251,437 downwards.
AAGACTTATCCCTGCCAATTACCAGATGTCTCCAACCTAAGGGACTTCTCTCTGCATATGATCAAACATCTTTAGCTCAAAGCTTTTCTCTGCCAATGACCAGACATTTCCAAGCCAAGACGTCTGTCTGCCAGTGACCACATATCTTCAGCTGAAGACTTCTCTGCAAGTGACCGAACATCTCCAACCTAAGGCTTATGTTTGTCAATGATCAGACATCACCAAGCCAAGCCTAATCCCTACCAGTGAGCACACATCTCTAGCCCAGCACTTATCTCTTCATATGACCAGACATCTCTAATTCAAGGGACTTATCTCTGCATATAACCAGACATCCCTAAAGCCTGGTACGCACTATCAGTCTTTTTTTATTCAATCCAGGGGGCTCAACGGAAGAGCTCGGGAGGAACTGCTGTACTAACAACCCCCATGTTAGTACAGCTATCTTCCCCGCTGAGCTATTGTGTTCTGACAGTGGGACGCCCCCACCCCCCCCTTGCCAGAACACAACCGACAGTGCTCTAATCCGTTGGCTGAGCGTACTGATCGGATGCCGACCAGCTGACATTTTTTGGTCATGCCCTTCGGCAGAAGCCGGACCGGCTGCTGTACACTCGGGTTGCATGTCGGCCGGTTTCTATCGAACTGGTCGATACCGCCTGATATTTGGCCTGTGTGTACAGCCCTTAACCCAAGGGTCTTATCTCTACATATAACCCGGCATCTCTAACACAAGAGTCTTATCTCTGAAAATGACTAAACATCTCCAACCCAAGACTTATCTCTGCTAATGACCAGACCTCTCCAAGCCAAGACTTTTCTCTGCAAGTGACCACATATTTTTAGCTGAAGATTTGTCTCTGCATATGATCAGAAACCTCTGATTCAGGGGACTTATCTCTGCAAATGATCAACCATCTCCAACCCAAGACTTATTGTTTATTTACCAGACATCTCAAACTCAAGTGAGTTATCTCTGCAAATGACAGAACATCTCCAACTCAAGGCTTATCTGTGCTTATGACCAGACCTCTCCAAGCCAAGACTTCTCTCTGCCAGTGACAACATATTTTCAACTGAAGACTTATCTCTGCATATGACCAGATACCTCTGACCCAAGTGACTTATCCGGACATTTCAAAACCAAGGGACTTAATGTCCATACATCTCCAACCCAAGGCTTCCGTCTGGCAAATGTTCAGACATCTCCAAGCCAAGACTTCTCTCTGCCAGTGACTGCATATCTCCAGCTGAAGACTTATCGCCAAAACAAGGAACTTCATGAGGCATCTCCAACCTAAGACTTATCCATGCCAATTACCAGACATCTCAAACCCAAAGCATATCCCTTCATTATTCCAGACATTTCCCACCAAAATAACTTCTCTCTGCAAACGTTGGGACATTTCCAACCCATGACTTATCTTTGGCTTGGCATCTTGTTAGTACCAGCCAAGGTTTCCAATTTCTGTAAAAGACAGGTTATACGAGAAGTTGCATAAGATATTAATCAGATCACTGAGTGTAGCTGTACACTCACTATTTTACATTGTAGCAAAATGTAATTTCTGCAGTGTTGTCACATGAAAAGATAGAATAAAATATTGACAAAAATGTGAGGGGTGTACTCACTTTTGGATAGAAGATATAAGCACAGAATATAATGGAATAGAATAGAATGGAATAGAACACAATTGAGTGGAATAGAATGGAAAAGAACTGAATAGAATAAAAAAAGAATTAAAAAGAACGATTATAACCATCTTCTGAGATTCCAATAGAATAGAATTATAAAATGATAGACTAGAAAAAATATAACCATTTTCCAAAATTTAAATAGAATCAATTTGAATAGAATAGAAAAGAATAAAGTAGAATAAAATAGTAAATAACACAATGGTAAAGAAAAAAACAACAGAATAGAATGAATATAACCATCTTCCTATTCCCAGCTATTCTTGTCTTCTCCATTCAAATTTGAATTGATTCTATTTGAATTTTGGTAAATGGTTATATTCTTTCTATTCTTTTGTTTTTTTATTGTATTCCTTTTCTATTTGTTCTATTCTTTTCTTTTCTATTCTATTATTCTATTCTATTTTTTTCCATTCAAAATTATTCTGTTAGAAATTTGAATTTTGGAAGATGGTTTTATTCTTTCTATTCTGTTCTATTCTATTCTGTTGTTTTTTTCTATACTATTCTGTTATTGTTATTTTCTATTTTATTCTAATCTATTTGTTTCTTTTCTATTCAAATTTGAATTGATTCTATTTGAATTTTGGGAAATGGTTATATTTCTATTCTATTGTTTTTTAAATTAGTTTCTTTTCTATTCTATTAATCTATTCTATTCTATTCTTTTTTTCTATTCTTTTCTAATGTATTCAAATTCAAATGTATTCTATTTGTAATTCGAATTTCAGAAGATGTTATATTCTTTTTTATTCTATTCTATTTGTCTCTATTATATTCTAGTCTATTCTTTTATTTTCTATACTATTTTGTTCTGTTTTACTCTATTATAGTCTATTCTTTTATTTTCTGTTCTATTCTTTTCTATTCTATTCTTTTTTTTTTTTCTATTCTACTCCTTTATTTTCTTTTTTTTTTTTTAATTCTCTTTGGAAATTCGAAAACTATTCAAATTCGAAACTAATCAAATTTGAATTAGAAAACGATTCGAATTTGAATTTCGTCCGAATTTTTTTGTTCGTTATTTCGGATTCGTTTTAATTCGGTACTGTTGTAATTTAGAAATTCGGATACATCCGAATTTCCAAAAAACGAAAATTTGTCCGATATTCAATTCAGAATGAAACTAACCCCACATATCTTATAGAAATGCGCGGTTATTTCAGCCAGTCATACATATCCTGCAACTTGAAGTGGGCGGCTACAATAGACGCAGATGAATGCAGCTCTGTAATCACTAAGGCCCCTTTCACATGGGACAGATTCGTTTGACGGACTTCGCTTGCTCAGTGGGGATCGCTCCACTGATCCCCGCTGAGCAGGCCAATGACAGGTCCGTCTCCGCTCCGCTGTGCAGGGATGATCCTATCAGAATCCCGCTCTCCTCTATGGAGAGATCGGATGAAAACGGACCGCCTGTCCATTAGTATCCAGTCCAATCCACCAGACAGATGGAAAATAGGACCACTATCTGTCTGGATTTTGCAGACAGGTTTGGATAGCAGCAGGCGTCAGCAGGGAGCTCGTGTGAAAGGGGCCTATATCATTATTAAAGGGGCCTATATCATCATTAAAGGGGCCTATATCATTATTCCCTTGCAGAAAAGAAAGACTGCAAGGGAAAGATCTGAATTGAAAATTAATATTGCAACTAAGGCTATTTTTCTTTAATAGGCTGTACATTTGTGTCCTTATTTTTGTCTGGAGTTCTGCTTTAAAAACTATTTTGGAGGGAGATACGGGCACATAAAACAGCCGACTGCTTTTGAATTGATTGACAAACCTTTGAAAAGTTCAAACAGGAGATATATTTCAATGTTGGCATTAATCAGTTTATTGATAAACGTCAATAATTGATGTAAATAAGATCAGTATTTTAGAATCGGTAAATTTTTTTTTGGGAGGATTTATTTATTTCAACAAAAAGTGTGTGTTTTAATTCACTGATGGGCCTGCAGTGACTGTAGCAGTTTGGTGTTTGGGGAGGAAGGACCCCAGGCAGCCCCCCCCCCCCCCTTAAAGTACATGTCGCACCTCTGTGACTGTAGTAGTGCTGCTACTACAGTGATTGCCTTTTGTGTTTTCAGGTCCCATGTTTAGCTGCTGTCCCCTTACATAGTAACCAGTGTGGTTGCTAGGTATTGTTCTGGAAATTTTATAGATGGACAACTCCTATCCTCATATTGATTAGTGGTTCCAAATTAATAATAACTACTGCAGTAGGGAACAGACACAAAAGATACGCTCAGCATCTTTCCAAATAACTGTTCTGCTTTATTATGATGCAATTGAAGGTTTTTATACACATGATTACGTAGGTATCACATTAATATTACAGTTGTACTTTTATGCTAACAAGGGGCGTAACATAGGCAGGCTAATTCCAATCAGGACTCGAAAGAATGCAAACATGTACTGAAAACATTAGTGCCTATCAAATTTCAAAACAGTATGGGCACCATTCACAGAACACCTTGTATGTTTGCCAATGAATGTAAAGTTTCATACACACCACTAGTTTTTTTTTTTTTTCCTTCTTTGTTCAACCCAGCGGGTTGAAAAAAAAAAGACCGCTCCGTTCGGAGCTGCCGTACTAACAATCTGATGTTAGTACAGCGATCACCCCTGCTGATCTATTGTGTTCTGAAAGGGGGAATGGCCCCCCATGCCAGAACATTCCGGCTGATAGGGAGCCGGTCATGAGCCTTTGACAGAAGCCGGCCAAATCGGCTGCCATACGCACAGGGCCGCATGACGGTTGGTTTCTCTATTGATTCGGCCAACATTCGGCCCGCGTGTACTAGGTTTTAGACATCTCTGATTGGACAAGGTGTATAGGTGGGGCGCTGACGTCACAGTCCTCACCCCATCCAATCAGAGAACACTTTGCATTCATTGTAGAGATGCACCGATACCCTTTTTTTTTTTTTTTTTTTTACGAGTACCGATACATTTTTTTTTAGTACTCGCCGATACCAATTACTGATACCGACCGCAACTGTTTTGTTTTCACTTCAGCTGTCAGCAATGGTACAGAGCATTGAAAAGTTATTTACAAATGAAATAAATAGATTTTTGTTTTTAATTTTGCGCTTTTTCAATGTGAAATGTGTAAATGTTAATATATATGTGTAAAAATATTCACTAACAAAGCAAACAAAAAAAAAAGTTTTAATTGTTTATCGTCTATAAAATGGACGTGAACAAAAAAAAAAAAAAAAAAAAGCAGGAAATTAATCATAAAAAGGAGGAGAATAGGGAGTTAATTAAGGCTGATTAGAGTAAATTGAGGGGTTAAACAGAGGAACATTTGTTCATCCCTTTGATCTGCAGATGAAGAAACAGAAAGATACAAAAAGAAACAAGGTTTCTTTTTATTTTAGTGTTTCAGGGCTGAGCAATGTTGTTAATAAACATTGCCGACTGCTTTTTTTTGACAGCTCCAATTACCGGACTTCTTTAACACTGGGGGGGAGATCCACTGACAGCTCGAAGAACCGAGCCTGAAAGTATCAGTTTCAAGTATCGGTGCATTTGCACGAGTACCGATACTTGTGAAAATAGTCGGTATCGGCACCGATACCAATACTAGTACCGGTGCAACCATTAATTGAGAAATATACAAGGCGTGCTGTAAATGGTGACTGAGTGAGTGACCTCCTGTGTTACTGTGCAGCAGGGCGGGCAGTTGGCACCCAGAAGACTGTGGCAATGACTATAGTAATGGCGACTTCCACAGCGGTCCCACAGGTGTGGAGTATACATTCTTACATTGGTCCAAGCCTTGCCCAATATAGAAATGTAATAAAAGCCTTTCCTAGAGTTCTGCTTTAAAGGAGAAGTCCAGCCTGAGCTCGTTTGGCTGGGTTCTCCTGAGGGGTCACAGGAGGGCAATTCGTTTTGCACTCCTGTGACCCATTTCCAGCAGAGAGCGGTCTGAATTCCGCCCTCTGCTGACGTCACAGGAATCGGTCCAGGTACTGCGTCATCCCGACAATAAATGTCTGGATCCGCCAGGTGCCTGGATTGACACCCGTTTCAGGACCTCACTGAGCCGCTTTGAGACTGAGACAGCCGCTACCCGCCCCCTCCACAGCTCCAGTTAGCACGCGGGGGGGCAGAGCGGAGAGCTGCTGACTGACAGGCAGCAGCTCTCTGCTGGGGGAGCTGTAAGAACCGAGCCATCAGCTATGTTCGATCGATCGGTTCTCAGTGTAGAGGCGCCAGGGGACAGCATCCACCTAGGTAAGTATAAATCTACAAAAAAAAAAAAAAACATACTTCTCTTTTAAAGTATATGTGAACCCTCACCTTGTATTGAGTTTAGAAGTGATGATATTCCCTCTGTTCTTAGCTGCACAGAGAGGTGGGGGAGGAAAAACAGCAGTACACTGAGCTTTCCAGTGATAGGCTGTGCAGTGGGGGCGTGTCAGGACAAGTTTGATAATTGGAGGAGAGCACACTGATTCCCCAGCACAGCTAGAGAACTGACCACAGTGTGTTCTTCTGCTTAGCGTGGTCAGTTTGTAATAGGAAAGCAGAGGGGCTGGCAGGAACACCAGAGATTTCACACAAAGGAAGCAATACTATGAGAACATGAGACTTTTACATACAAGTACACGGTACAGCAGGACACATATCAGGAATATAAAGTGTTGGGTTTGCATACACTAAGAATTTCCCAAAATGATCCTATTCATGAACTAGCACACATTTCCTAGTTTATGTCATTGATGTTTGACAGCCAAATCTGCTTTTAAAAATGGACCAAGCATCAAATATCCAGGGTCACCATCTGTGTCCTGGACTGAGGTGCCAGCTCAGAGAAGACAGTCATGTAAATCCTGGTCACTGTGCGGTTGCTGACTGTGTTGACAAATGTCTCACACAGAACAGCCCCTGCTGCAGCCTTTGCACCTTGCGACTTGCTACAAAGTTACAATGTTTCGGGGGGGGGGGGGAGACTGAGGGTATGCTTCCTCCTGCCTGCAGCAGACTAATGACAGCATCTTATCCTAGGCAAAGTGGCTACTGGTGTTAAAAGATGGCTTCCTAATGATAAAAGGTGGCGCTTTTCTAAAAAAAACAAAACATTATTGTTCCCGTGTCAGAGATGTGCTCATACAATGCCTTGCAAAAGTATTCACCCCCTTGGCATTTTTCGTGTTTTGTTGCCTCACAACCTGGAATTACCATGGATTGTTTGAGGATCTGCATCATTTAATTTACAGAACATGCCCACAACTTTGAAGATTTTTTTTTATTTTTTATTGTTAAGCAAACAACAAATAGGACAAAATAACAGAAAAAGTCAATGTGCATAACTATTCACCCCCCTAAAGTCAATACTTTCTAGAGCCACCTTTTGCAGCTATCACAGCTCCAAGTCGCTTTGGATAAGTCTCTATGATCTTGTCACATCTTACCACTGGGATTTTTGTCCATTCCTCTTTGCAAAACTGCTCCAGCTCCTTCAAGTTGGATGGTTTGTGCTTGTGAACAGCAATCTTTAAGTCTGACCACAGATTTTCTATTGGATTGAGGTCTGGGCTTGGACTAGGCCATTCCAACACATTTACATGTTTCCCCTTAAACCACTCAAGTGTTGCTTTAGCAGTGTGTTTGGGGTCATTGTCCTGCTGGAAGGTGAACCTCCGTCCTGTCCTCAAATCACACACAGAGTGGTACAGGTTTTGCTCAAGAATATCCCTGTATTTAGCACCATCCATCTTTCCCTCAACTCTGACCAGTTTCCCAGTCCTGACTGCTGAAAAACATCCCCACAGCATGATGCTTCCACCACCATGTTTCACAGTGGGGATGGTGTTTTTTGGGTGATGTGATGTGTTGGGTTTGTGCAGACATAGCGTTTTCTTTGATGGCCAGAAAGTTCAATTTTAGTCTCATCAGACCAGAGCACTTTCCTCCATACATTTTGGGAGTCTCCCACATGGCTTTTCACAAACTCAAAACGTGCCATTTTTTTTTTTTGCTGAAAGTAATGGCTTTCTTCTGACCACTCTGCCATAAAGCCTAACTGTATGGAGCGTACGGCTTATTGTCATCCTATGTACAGATACTCCAGTCTCTGCTGTGGAACTCTGCAGCTCCTCCAGGGTTACCTTAGGTCTCTGTGCTCCTCTCTGATTAATGCCCTCCTTGCCCGGTCCGTGAGTTTTGGTGTGCGGCCGTCTCTTGGCAGGTTTGCTGTTGTGCCAGGTTCTTTCCATTTGGTTATGATAGATTTGATGGTGTTCCTAGGGATCATCAAAGATTTGGATATTTTTTTATAACCTAACCCTGACTTGTACTTCTCAACAACATTGTCCCTTACTTGTTTGGAGAGTTCCTTGGTCTTCATGGCAGTGTTTGGTTAGTGGTGCCTCTTGCTTAGGTGTTGCAGCCTCTGGGGCCTTTCACAAAGGTGTGTATATGTAATGACAGATCATGTGACACTTAAATTACACACAGGTGGACATCATTTCACTAATTATGGGACTTCTGAAGGTAATTGGTTGCACCAGAGCTTTTTATGGGCTTCATAACAAAAGGGGTGAATACATACGCACATGCCAATTATCAGTTTTTTATTTCTTAAAAATAGTTTTATGTATATAATTTTTCTAATTTTACTTCACCGACTTAGACTATTGTGTTCTGATCCATCACATATAATTCAGATAAAATCACCTTGAACTAAAGGCTGTAATGTAACAAAATAGGTAAAAAGCCAAGGGGGGTGAATACTTTTGCAAGGCACTGTACATTTATCTCATCTTCCTTATAGTGCTGTCAGTTTCTCTCCACTTCCCTTCATTCTTTGTATGGAAAACACCCCCTCCTGTACAATTTCCTGCCTGCACCCCCGCTAATGTGCTCACTTTATATAGCAGATACTATCAGAGCTCTTCTTTATTTGCTGCATTGGAGTTCTGTGTACTCATTATTTCTTCTTTTTCATCTTCAGGTTACCCCGCTGGATATCCCACGCCAGCGCAAGCCTTTAATCCCAACATGTACGCTGCCAGTAGCCCCGGCTATGCCCCAGGTAAGATCCTGCCGCGGTCTCGCAGCTCACGCCGGCTTCAAACGCCGTCAAGCTGTTTCCTGCACAACAGGCTGTGTTATGTATATTTCATGCCGCATGTTTGTTAGATGGAGGGGATCTGATACAGACTGTTATATCTTTGCCATTCACCTTTCAGTCACTGCGGTGCAGAGCCATATGGCACGGGACGGAGATCACCACCGTCTACTGCTACCGGGAGATTCCTGCTTCACCTGTTCTCTGTCAGAGGGGACCTGAGACTTGTATATCAGAAGCGTGGATTCAGCTTATTAGTAGTTCATGAGAAGAAAGGCATTCAAGTTCATATGAAGCACATTCGCCCTGGTGAGGCTGTTCTCAGCAAAAATAGGGCGCCCCCTTAGGCCGGCCATCGATGGTACGGATTTCTTTCCTGCAGCCACGGGTTGCAGGAAAGAAATTCACACGACTCTTCCATCAACGCAGACAACACTGACAGGGGCGCTGTGAAAGAATGAAGAGAGGGCGCACCAACCTTGCACATTACCCAAGTAATATTTATTAACCCTTTCATGCCTAAGCCTATTTCCAACATTTGTTGCTTATAAGGAGCTCAGGCGCATTCAATCATTTTATTTTTATTATACTCTCTAGGGTCTCTGCTAAAGAAAAAAAAATTATATATATATATGTGTATGTATAATGTTTGGGGGTTCTAAGTAATTTTCTAGCAAAAAATACAGATTTTAACTTGTAAGCAACTAAGGATGCGCTCAGACGTGTTCGCAAACAGCATGTGCAGAACCCACCAGGAAGTCGGCACTGCGGAGCGCTAATCACAAGCAGTGAGATATTGTCCCGATGTGTGGCTGCAGAGATTGGGAAATGTCTCACAGCTTGTGATTAGTGCTTCCCAGTGCCGACTTCCTGGTGGGTTCTGCACATGCTGTTTGCGAACTCGTCTGAGCTCATCCTTAGTTGCTTACAAGTTAAAATCTGTATTTTTTACTAGAAAATTACTTAGAACTCCCAAGCAATCTTTCAAACACAATTGTTTGGGGAAAAAATACACTTTCATGAATTAAAAAAAAACTAAACCATAAAGTTAGCCCAATTTTTTTTGTATAATGTGAAAGATGATGTTACGCCGAGTAAATAGATACCAAACATGCCATGGTTTGACATTGCACACACTCATGGAATGGCGACAAAATACGGTACCTAAAAAATCTCCATAGGCGACGCTTTAAAAAAATGGAATGGTTACCAGGTTAAAGTTGCAGGGGAGGTCTAGTGCTAGAATTATTGCTCTCGCTCTGCTGATCACGGCGATACCTCACATGTGTGATTTGAATACTGTTTACATACGCGTGCGTTTTCTTTGCTGCACGAGCTTATTTTTAACATTTTAAAAAAAATTTTTTACATTGTTTAAAAATTGTTTAAAAAAGATCACTTTTATTGCTGTCACAAGGAATGTAAACATCCCTTGTGACAGTAATAGGTGGTGACAGGTACTCTTTATGGAGGGATCGGGGGTCTAAAAGACTCCCTCCTTTGCACTGCAAAGTATTCACATACCAAAAACAGCGATTCTGAATACTGTCATTTTTTTTTTTTAAATCGCTGCCATTGGCAGCTGAGTAAACCGGAAATTACGTTATGACGTCCCTTCCGTGTTTACACATAGGAGAGTCGATTGAAGCCGTATCCGGCTTCCTTCCAGTCTCATTCTAGCCGGCTGAAGTGCCGGATGATGAATCGGGTCTCTCGGTGGGACGGGAGGCCCGGGAAGGCGGCGGGAACATCCCCTCCTGCCCCTTTGAGATAACAGCCGGGTGGCTTTTAGCCGCATCAGTTGTTATCCCTAAAAAGCTGACCGCCCGCTCTAAAAAACGGTACCGGGGTGATGCCTGCAGCTGCAGGCATCATCCCGGTATAACCCCTTAAAGCCGAGGCCGCATATGTGCGTAAGGGTTAAAATCTAAAGGAAGGAAACATACATACAAACAAGTTGATTATAAAAGCATGTCAGAGTCCACAATGGACCAAAAAGCAACCAAGTCACCAGGACTGTGTCCAACACGCCGGAGGACCTTCCAGATGACTGACACGTTTCGAGGGGGATCCCCCTGGGCTCTCAGGAAGAGGGATTCCCCCCTCGAAACGCGTCGGCCATCTAGAAGGTCCACCGACATGTTGGACACAGTCCTGGGGACCTGGTTGCTTTTTGTCTATTGTGGACTCTGATATGCTTTTACAATCCACTTGTTTGTGAGTATGTTTCCTTCCTTTTGATTTTAATAAATATTACTTGGGTAATGCACAAGGTTGGTGCGCCCTCTCTTCATTCTTTTACAGCGTTCCATTGGGTATGCCCTGACCCTTGGAGGGCAGCAAGGCCTGTGCATGCACAGGTTAGTGTTATGAGAGCAGTGGGAGGGGAGGGGGGAGGAGGACACAGGAGCAGAGAAGATAGCAGGCTGCTGATGACAGAAGCACGTAAACTGACCACGGTGTTTTGTCTCAGCAGCCATGATACACCGTGGTCAGTTTACAGAGGGGTGGGGAGAAACTGGCAGAATCAGCCAGGTTTTTTAGGTGTTACAGAGGGCCAAATGACACAGGGCAAGCACTGTGTCATATAACATGCTTTAAAAGAGCAGGATCCATTTTTTGGGGGGGTTAACAAACTCTTTAAATGCTCATTTAGTCTAGGGATGCAAGGGTAAGGTGTATTTTCGTGCCCTATTGTTCGATCTGGCAGGCTCCAGTGTTATCTTATTCTCGAAGACTATGGACGATCCCTCTGCCTCATCACATACAGTGTTGGGCTATTAATCCTGCATTGTATGAGAGGAGGTGAGCATGCGACAGCAGATTAAAAAGGGGGCAGCGCTACACTGGTCACATGGATGGAGGAAGTCTGCTGGGGCCAGCAGGCTTTCTTTTGATCAAAGGCCAGGATCACTCCCTTGCATGGCATGCATTGTGTTAAAGCGGAGTTCCACCCAAATTTTGAACAATATCCGTATGTATTCTCTTCCTTGCCTAGATGCTGACATGCCATTTAAAAAAAATTTAAATCGCCGTAATTACCTTTTATTTTTCTATTCTTCTTTGCACTTCCTGGTTCTCCTCCCGTGGGAGTAGGTGTGTTTCTAGCCTCTCCCAGACTCCTGGGAGCTAGTCTCAGGCTTCCCAGGATGCCACTGAGCATGTGCGGGAACGAGCAGTGAATGCTGGGAGCACAGCATTCACCACATCCAGGAAATAAATGCTTGTGGGCTTCAAATGCCCACAATGAAGATGGAAACCGCCTGCAGTGAATAATATAAGTTATTCTTTCCGACAAAATCTGACACAGGCGGACATATTACACACAATATGTGAATATGTAATGCTGAGAAGAAAAGTTTGTGAATGAACTAAAAAAAAAAAAAAACGATAGATAGGTGGACCCCCGCTTTAAAGCAAAAGTAAAAGTGATTGTAGCTTTAAATTTTTTTTTAAATAATAATAAACATGTCATACTTACCTGCTCTGTGTAATGGTTTTGTGCAGAGCAGTCCTGATCTTCCTGGCTCCTCCTCTTCAACGAGTACCCCCATAGAATGTTCTATCCCAAGCTGCACTGCCTGTGTCTGTAGACACAGCCTGGCTTGTCCCCACTCCCTCGTCATAGAATTTGATTGAAAGCAGCGGGAGCCAATGGCTCCTGCTGCTAGCAATCTGCCCAGTGAGGAGGGAGAAAGCGGGGAGAGACGCTGCTCTCCTGCACATTGCTGGATCAACATCCAGCTCTGGTAAGTATATGTAGGGGGGGCGCTGGTGGAATCCATTGGCACAGAGATGTTTTCTCTTACTTCCTGTTGGGTTTTTGGGACAGAAAGTGAAGGGAAAACTCTCTAAGGGGACACAGCAAACAACACAGGTTTTATCTTTTCCCTGCTATATCCTAGGAAAAAAAAGCGTGCATCCACTCTTATTTTAAAAAATTATATAAGTGAAAAAAAAAATATATATATATTATAAAAAAGAAATGTGAAAAAAAAAACAATTAGTGAACTAATCAACGATGACTAATGTTCAAAAAAACAAATAAAGTCCATGTAAGTGAAGTGGTCACAATATGCGACCCAGTATATCTTCCAATACTCTCAAGCCAGGAAATTATATCAGTGCCGCTTACCAGATTCGTAGGATCTCAAATTATAGAGAGGCCTCCTCCATTCCCGGTCGATGCCTTGTATTGGGAAACGCGTCGGGTGGAGCACTAGCCCTTGACGTCATCACACCAAACAGTTGGCTGGCTTGAGCCGCAGCTGTTTTAATGATATTTTCTCACCGTGTTCTTGGATGTAAGCGTTTGCTACTTTTTAAAATAAACCTTTTTTTTGGACATATAACACTATGAAGTCCTCTTCTTCTGTCCTCTATTGAACAAGACCATCCAGGACTATCTGAAAGATATAGGATGATTCCTGTCTGAAAGTCTTTTGTCCAAAATTGAATACCTTGCTGCAACCGAAGGAGTATTACCCCTGAATAGAATCACAGGAGGATCACATTCCTGCCGGCAGGCTTATGCACAGGCATCTCTGATCCCTATAAATTTGAGATCCTACGAATCTGGTAAGCGGCACTGATATTATTTCCTGGCATCAGAGTATTGGAAGATATACTGGGTTGCATATCGTGACCACTTCACTTATATGGACTTTATTTGTTTTTTTGAACATTAGTCATCTTTGATTAGTCCACTGTGTTTTTTTTTTCACATTGATATTTTTTTTTTATGAGTATTTTATTTGAGATATTGTGTTGTGACACTCACTTGGTCATATTTTTATAATATATATATATATATATATATATATATATATATATATATATATATATATATATATATATATATATATATATATATATATATATTTTTATTATATATATCTCTATCCATCTATATATATCTATATATATATATATATATATATATATAAATAATATAGAGAGATAGATATATATATATAGATATTTATTATAAATTTTTTTTTTTCACTTAATTTTTTCAAATATGAGTGGATACGCGCTTTTTTTACTTTTTATTCTCATGTTTTGAGCTTTAGTATTTAGGCTACCTACGAGCTGCAGCGCCTCATTTCCTATATAGGTTAGTGCAGATTTTGTACTTTTTTATACCTACTACATCCTAAACTTAAAAAAGTTACATCTTTCATTCCTGGATTTCTAAAGAACTTTCTTGTTTTGTTTTTTTTTCGTTTTTTTTTCCTTCACTGTCCTCTTTCTGTGCCCTAAAAATATACTTTGAATGTGGAAATACATGTTCTAATTGTTTATCTGAATCACTGGGCTGGAAGTAATCCTAGCATGCCATGAACTTTACATTTCTTTTTTCAAATTAAATTTTTCATGAAAGCCGTTTCCACATGACGGCACGTTAAATAAATCAATGGTTTGCGTCCATGCGGTAGCACACGGCATTAAAGCAGCAGCATTTTCTTGCAATGCAATATTTCCCTGCTGCTTTCACAATTCATAATGCAATGTTTCCTAAACTGGCAGCTAAACAAATCCCCATTTTATCCAGTTTTGTATTCCTAGTCATCAGTTGTAATATTTACACAGCTAGTATAAGTACCTCAACCAACTATAATATTAGCCTCTTGTAATCTCCCTCCTCATTAATGTCAGTGGACACAAATGATTTATATACTGCACTGCCCTTATGTAATCACTGGAGATCACAAACGGCAGTAATGTGATTATTCCCTATTTTCATAATTCGTAAGTCAGTGTTCTGTGAGCCGGCAGATATACGATCGCCGTATATTCCAGTTGTGTATTATTTTTCATTAGCTGTATTTTTAACACGAGGATTCTACGCATTAAGGTAAAACATGTTCTGGGTGCAGCTCTCCCCTCTTATACTTATCTGAACACATCTCGATCCAGCAATGTGCATCAGAGCAGCGGCTCTCTCAGGTCTCTCTCTCCTCATTGCCTCATACAGCAGCTGGAGCCATTGGCTCCTGTTGCTGTCCATTACAGCCAGTGAGCCAATGAGGCGAGGGTGGGGGCAGGGAAGTCACGCTCTCTCTGTGAATGGGCCTGCTCGAGTGATCCCATAGAAAGAGGCTTGCTATTGGGGGCACTCAGCTGGGGTGAGGAGCCAGGACCACCAGCGGGGACCCAAAAGTAGGAGGAGGATCAGGGCTGCTCTGTGCAATACTATTGCACAGAGCAGGGAAGTATGACATGTTTGTTTTCTTTTTTTTTTTTTTAATTAAAAGCTTTAGAATCAAGCTATATAAAGCTTATATGGAGACACGTAAAGGAATAGGCTGTAATTCTTAACTTAAACCTCACGTTGGCAGGCTACACCCCCCCAATGCAGGCAGTCCCCAAAACCTCCTTCTCTTCAGTGCTTCGGCACGTCATCTTGTACATTGCAGGACAGGTAGTCTTGTATTACTTGTGAGTCCAGTAAGGGTCCTTCCACAACCCAAGGAGTGAGGGATCCTGACAGGACGAGGTGTAAGGTAAGTATTATAGCTTAATTCTCTAACACAGTGGTCTCCAAAACTGGGGCCCTTTGCTTGCCTTTATCCGGCCTTGGGGATAAAGGCAAGCAAAGTTCCTCCCACTGATACCAATGATGGGGCACTATTCCTCCCACTGACACCAATAGTGGGGCACTATTCCTTCCACTGACACCAATGATGAGGCATTATTTCTCCCACTGATAAAAATGATGAGGCTCTATTCCTCCCACTAACACCAATGGTGGGGCACTATTCCTCCCACTGACACCAATGGTGGGGCACTATTCCTCCCACTGACACCAATGGTGGGGCACTATTCCTCCCACTGACACCAATGGTGGGGCACTATTCCTCCCACTGACACCAATGGTGGGGCACTATTCCTCCCACTGACACCAATGGTGGGGCACTATTCCTCCCACTGACACCAATGATGAGGCATTATTTCTCCCACTGATAAAAATGATGAGGCTCTATTCCTCCCACTAACACCAATGATGGGGCACTATTCCTCCCACTAACACCAATGATAGGACACTATTCCTCCCACTGATACTAAGGATGGGACACTATTCCTCCAACTGATACAAATGATGGGGCACTATTCCTCCCACTGATACCAATGATGGGACACTATTCCTCCCACTGACACCAATGATGGGACACTATTCCTCCCACTGACACCAATGATGGGACACTATTCCTCCCACTGACACCAATGATGGGACACTATTCCTCCCACTGACACCAATGATGGGACACTATTCCTCCCACTGACACCAATAATGGGACACTATTCCTCCCACTGACACCAATGATGGGACACTATTCCTCCCACTGACACCAATGATGGGACACTATTCCTCCCACTGACACCAATGATGGGACACTATTCCTCCCACTGACACCAATGATGGGACACTATTCCTCCCACTGACACCAATGACGGGACACTATTCCTCCCACTGACACCAATGACGGGACACTATTCCTCCCACTGACACCAATGACGGGACACTATTCCTCCCACTGACACCAATGACGGGACACTATTCCTCCCACTGACACCAATGACGGGACACTATTCCTCCTCATAATACAAATGACGGGACACTATTCCTCCCCATAATACAAATGATGGGACACTATTCCTCCCAAAGATACAAATGATGGGACACTATTCCTCTGAATGATACAAATGATGGGGCACTATTCTTCCCAATGATACAAATGATGGGACACTATTCCTCCCACTGACACCTATGATGGGACACTATTCCTCCATCTACTGACCACAGGTGGTTGAAAAGAATGCTCTGTGAGCTGAGAGGCAGGAAGATTGGAAGGTATACACTGTGAGTTGAGAGAAAGGTGGGTAGTAGGGATGCATTATGAGCTAATGGTAGGTAGGAGGGGTGAGCTGAGACCAGGGGGACACAGTGGGTAGGAGGCATGTGCTGTATCTCCAATTTGTTTAGGAGAGTGAATATAGCAATGTATGGTCTTTAGGAGGGACCTGGGAGGTATTTAGATTTAAAAGGCTCATTTAAAAAGGAGTGGAATGGCTGCACTGCATCACATGATCCGCTCCCCTCCATTCACAGAGATCACTCTGCTCTACTTAGCAGAGCAAACTTCACAAGGTTGCTATGCACCGCAGCCAGATTTAAATTTATAAAATGGGATGGGTCATGGTGTGCATAACAGAGAACAGATCGTGATTTCCATTCTCCTTCAAACATGAACTCCTTACTGTTTGACATTCCAAGGGCAAGGACATCTGGTTTGCCAAAATAGAATTGGTGATGAATTAATAGAGAAAGGAAGCACAGTACTGAATCATCAGGCTGGACAGTATCCTGATAACAGGGAAAGGTTAGGGCAGGAGAGCTGCATCACAGGCGGCTGGACGAGGTAGTTGGCAAGCTGACGAACGACAGGGCTGAGAGAACACTCTGAGAACATTACCAAGATATCATTTGGGGCATTGTTTTGGAAAGCTGAAGCCCTCTGGCTATTGTGGAGCTACAAGAATGAGAATCTCTCACCTGTCCTTGGTCATGGCATCATGTGAGCAGATGCTGAGTATTGAGCTTTAATGCAACACAACTGAAGGAAATCACATAATGGACTATTTCCTTCAGCTATATTGGTACAGACATCAGCCACGGCCTTGTCCTAGTTATTTCCATTCTCTCCTACACAAATAATCTTTGCACATCAATAATTAACCAGCTCTTTTCATCTTTTCTCTTGTTGTCCTGTTAAATTCCTCTTCTCTAGTAAAATTAATAGGACAACTGTACTTTTATATAGTCAAGCTGCAAGTAACTTCCCCATCCAAAATGTTATACTTACCTGTCCAAGCTTTTGTGACAACCTGCTATTGCGGCCCACGGGCAGTCTGCATAGACACCACTGAAAACTGTCCAACCAGTCCCTAGCTTCTGAGAAAATCCTTTTCATTATTACGGAGAGAAGGTGTCTGTTATGCATCCCAACTATAGTTGGCTTAAAAAAGCTGGAGCAGCTGCAGAGTTAGCAGTGGTAACTGTACACTCCCCATCCAAAATATCCTAGTGTAGCGCCCCATCCAAAATATCCCAGTTTACTTCCCAGTCCAAAATATCCCGGTGTAATTCCCAATCCAAAATACTCCAGTGTAGCTTGGCCAAAATATCCAAGTGAAGCTCCCCATCCAACACATCCCAGTGTAGTTCCCCATCCAACACATCCCAGTGTAGTTCCCCATCCAACACATCCCAGTGTAGTTCCCCATCCAACACATCCCAGTGTAGTTCCCCATCCAACACATCCCAGTGTAGTTCCCCATCCAACACATCCCAGTGTAGTTCCCCATCCAACACATCCCAGTGTAGTTCCCCATCCAACACATCCCAGTGTAGTTCCCCATCCAACACATCCCAGTGTAGTTCCCCATCCAACACATCCCAGTGTAGTTCCCCATCCAACACATCCCAGTGTAGTTCCCCATCCAACACATCCCAGTGTAGTTCCCCATCCAACACATCCCAGTGTAGCTCCCTATCCAACACATCCCAGTGTAGCCCTCTATCCAAAATATCCCAGTGTAACTCCCCATCCAACACATCCCAGTGTAGTTCCCCATCCAACACATCCCAGTGTAGTTCCCCATCCAACACATCCCAGTGTAGCTCCCTATCCAACACATCCCAGTATAGCCCTCTATCCAAAATATCCCAGTGTAGCTGCCCATCCAACACATCCCAGTGTAGCTGCCCATCCAACACATCCCAGTGTAGTTCCCCATCCAACACATCCCAGTGTAGTTCCCCATCCAACACATCCCAGTGTAGCTGCCCATCCAACACATCCCAGTGTAGCTGCCCATCCAACACATCCCAGTGTAGTTCCCCATCCAACACATCCCAGTGTAGTTCCCCATCCAACACATCCCAGTGTAGTTTCCCATCCAATACATCCCAGTGTAGTTTCCCATCCAACACATCCCAGTGTAGCTCCCTATCCAACACATCCCAGTATAGCCCTCTATCCAAAATATCCCAGTGTAGCTGCCCATCCAACACATCCCAGTGTAGCTGCCCATCCAACACATCCCAGTGTAGTTCCCCATCCAACACATCCCAGTGTAGTTCCCCATCCAACACATCCCAGTGTAGCTGCCCATCCAACACATCCCAGTGTAGCTGCCCATCCAACACATCCCAGTGTAGCTGCCCATCCAACACATCCCAGTGTAGCTGCCCATCCAACACATCCCAGTGTAGTTCCCCATCCAACACATCCCAGTGTAGCTCCCTATCCAACACATCCCAGTGTAGCCCTCTATCCAAAATATCCCAGTGTAACTCCCCATCCAACACATCCCAGTGTAGTTCCCCATCCAACACATCCCAGTGTAGTTCCCCATCCAACACATCCCAGTGTAGTTTCCCATCCAACACATCCCAGTGTAGTTTCCCATCCAACACATCCCAGTGTAGCTCCCTATCCAACACATCCCAGTATAGCCCTCTATCCAAAATATCCCAGTGTAGCTGCCCATCCAACACATCCCAGTGTAGCTGCCCATCCAACACATCCCAGTGTAGCTGCCTATCGAACACATCCCAGTGTAGCTCCCCATCCAACACATCCCAGTGTAGCTCCCCATCCAACGCATCCCAGTGTAGCTCCCCATCCAACGCATCCCAGTGTAGCTCCCCATCCAACGCATCCCAGTGTAGCTCCCCATCCAACGCATCCCAGTGTAGCTCCCCATCCAACGCATCCCAGTGTAGCTCCCCATCCAAAGTGTCCCTAGGAATGCATTGGGTTGTACATTTCTGTTTACTTTTTTGAACAAAGAGTAATGATTTAGACTTTTAAGACATCTTATAAAAACTTTAAAAAAAAAATGTTTTCCTTCTTAGGGATTAGTTTCCAGACCCTTTTCCTCTGGATATTAAAGGGAGAGGATATGAAACCAGAAATATAGTCTTTTTTTTATTATTTTTTTTTTTTTAGAATGGATGGTCCCTATTAGTCGGACTGCTATTTTTTTTTATTATTCACTTTCCAACATATCTCAGTGTAGCTCTCTATCCAAAATACCCCAGTGTAGCTCCCCATCCAAACAATCCCAGTGTAGCTCTCTATCCAAAATATCCCAGTGTAGCTCCCCATCCAAACAATCCCAGTGTAGCTCCCCATCCAAAATATCCAAATGAAGCTCCCCATCCAAACAATCCCAGTGTAGCTCCCCATCCAAACAATCCCAGTGTAGCTCCCCATCCAGACAATCCCAGTGTAGCTCCCCATCCAGACAATCCCAGTGTAGCTCCCCATCCAAACAATTCCAGTGTAGCTCCCCATCCAAACAATTCCAGTGTAGCTCCCCATCCAAACAATTCCAGTGTAGCTCCCCATCCAAACAATTCCAGTGTAGCTCCCCATCCAACACATCCCAGTGTAGCTCCCCATCCAACACATCCCAGTGTAGTTGGACTGCTATTTTTTTATTCACTTTCCAACATATCCCAGTGTAGCTCCCCATCCAAAATATTCCAGTGTAGCTCCCCATCCAAAATATTCCAGTGTAGCTCCCCATCCAAAATATTCCAGTGTAGCTCCCCATCCAAAATATTCCAGTGTAGCTCCCCATCCAACACATCCCAGTGTAGCTCCCCATCCAACACATCCCAGTGTAGCTCCCCATCCAACACATCCCAGTGTAGCTCCCCATCCAACACATCCCAGTGTAGCTCCCCATCCAACACATCCCAGTGTAGCTCCCCATCCAACACATCCCAGTGTAGCTCCCCATCCAACACATCCCAGTGTAGCTCCCCATCCAACACATCCCAGTGTAGCTCCCCATCCAACACATCCCAGTGTAGCTCCCCATCCAACACATCCCAGTGTAGCTCCCCATCCAACACATCCCAGTGTAGCTCCCCATCCAACACATCCCAGTGTAGCTCCCCATCCAACACATCCCAGTGTAGCTCCCCATCCAACACATCCCAGTGTAGCTCCCCATCCAACACATCCCAGTGTAGCTCCCCATCCAACACATCCCAGTGTAGCTCCCCATCCAACACATCCCAGTGTAGCTCCCCATCCAACACATCCCAGTGTAGCTCCCCATCCAAAATATTCCAGTGTAGCTCCCCATCCAACACATCCCAGTGTAGCTCCCCATCCAACACATCCCAGTGTAGCTCCCCATCCAACACATCCCAGTGTAGCTCCCCATCCAACACATCCCAGTGTAGCTCCCCATCCAACACATCCCAGTGTAGCTCCCCATCCAACACATCCCAGTGTAGCTCCCCATCCAAAATATTCCAGTGTAGCTCCCCATCCAACACATCCCAGTGTAGCTCCCCATCCAAAATATCCCAGTGTAGCTCCCCATCCAAACATCCATCCATCCAAAGTGTACCCAGAAATGCCTTTGTTGTTCATTTCTGTGTACTTTTTTAGACAAAGTGCAATGATTCGGATTCTCTAGACACACACTTCCCTGTTCTGTTCTGACAGGAGTAACAGATTGTGTGTTCCTATTGGCTAGGAACCACAATCTGTCACTTCCTCTAGTCAGTCCCCTCCCCCCTTCAGTTGGAATCACCTCCCAGGAAACACAGTTAACCCCTCGATCGCCCCCTAGTGTTAACCTCTTCACTGCCAGTGATATTTTTACAGTAATCAGTGCATTTTTATAGCGCTGATCGCTGTATTAATGCCAATGGTCCCAAAAATGTGTCAAAATTGTCCGATGTGTCCACCATAATGTCGCAGTCACGATAAAAATCGCAGATCGCCGTCATTACTAGTAAAAAAATAAAATAAAAATGCCATAAAACTATCCCCTATTTTCTAGACACTATAACCCTAAACTGAGAAGAAAATTTGCTTTTTTTAAAAAAAAAAAAGGGGGTATTTATTATAGCAAAAAGTACAAAATATTGTTTTTTGTTTTTTTTTTTCAAAATTGACGCTATTTTTTTGTTTATATCGCAAAAAATAAAAACCGCAGAGGCGATCAAATACCACCAAAAGAAAGCTCTATTTGTGGGGAAAAAAGGATGTCAATTTTGTTTGGGTGCAACATCGCACGACTGCGCAGTTGTCAGTTAAAGCGACGCAGTGCCAAATCGCAAAAAGTGCTCTGGTCAGGAAGGGGGTAAATTCTCCCGGGGCTGAAGTGATTAAATAAAAGGTGAAAACAAATTGTGTAGATAGAAGTGGGATTCCATGTGACATTAATGTTGAGGTGAGGACACAGACAATAGAACCACCAACGGTTAGTGAGGAGGCTTACCGGAATGAGAGGACTTAAATGGGCATATGCTCAGTGAGTCAACAAGGCTTATGGGACCTCCACCTCTGAGTTCCAGATCAAGTTGTAAGACAATCCAGTTAGTCAAGAGATGTCACCAAGAAGCCGTCTTCAGAAGCAGCCAACTAGATATACCAAATCCTCTCAAGTGTTCAAAATAGCGTGCCCAAAAAAGTAAATACTCCACATAGTGTGAATCCGTATAAACGTAAAATTTATTAAAAGAAAATTGGAAACACTGACATTTAGAAAGTGTATCAAGCGCCTAAAATTGAAGTTTGTGGGTAATGCAATGGCATCAGTAGGGCTCGGTCTGACGCGTTTCGTCTAAAGAGACATAATCTGGGGCACCCAGTTGGCTGCTTCTGAAGACCACTTCTTGGTGACATCTCTTGACCAATTGGATTGCCTTACAACTTGATCTGGAACTCGGACATGAAGATCCCATATTTTGCTGGTTGCACCATAAGCCTTGTTCACTCATTGAGCATATCCCCATTTGAGTCCTCTCACTCCAGTAAGCCTACTCACTAACCGGTGGTGGTTCTATTGTCTGTGTAGCCTAGGCTTATGACATCATGCACAGCGCGCTCTCTCACTCTCGTGAGAGTTTGGCAGGAAGGGAGGGGGGGATGAGTCACATGAGGGCCAATGAGAGCTGGAGGTGTGCCTCTGTGTGTCTGTGTAAATCCAGGAAGTGAACAGGCAGCAGCTTCAGCTGCCCACAGTTAAAATGGCCGCACCCAGACTCTGTGGAGGGTGATTTCTGCAACATATTTGGCAAGTACAGAATCACAGTATATATAAAATAATATGCAAAGTGGTTGCAGGGAAGCTTCAGAATGTCAAAGATGGAGTATTTGGTCTGACAAGTTGGCTGCTTCTGAAGACCGCTTCTTGGTGACATCTCTTGACCAATTGGATTGCCTTACAACTTGATCTGGAACTCAGACGTGGAGGTCCCATATTTTGGTGGTAGTCCCATAAGCCTTGTTGACTCACTGAGCATACGCCCATTTGAGTCTTCTCACTCCGGTAAGCCTCCTCATTAACCGATGGAGGTGGTTCTATTGTCTGTGTCCTCCCCTCAACATTGATGTATGCTGATGTGAAATTTAGTAAAAAGGGGGAGAGGTCTTCTTTAAGCCGGGACCGCAGCTGTCAGAGAGAGGTAAGTATGCATCTGTGGAGGGGGAGGGTGGGTTGTTTTGGGTGAAGGGGCAAAAATGACAAATGCACTTTAAAGGAAAGTGCACTTCTATAAGCCTGGTCACGTCTCCTTCCGAATTTTTATATACTTTAAAATGTGAAGGGTAAGACTTGTGCCTAATGATATGGGGAGTTTTCTGGCTGCAAATTGCTTGCTGAACAATTTCCTGCAAGTGTTATTTAGCGGGGTAAGTAGGCCACTTGTGTCCAGCCTGCTCATTACACTGACACGCACAGAAGGTCTCGGCAGGTTAGAGCACACAATTAGTAATGCCAAAGCGGTCTCATCAGCAGAAAAACGACACGGGGATTACTGCTGCTCACCTCGCTGGTGACAGCCGCTGTTAGCGAGATTAATCTCCTTACAGCTTCCTGTGCCCGATCAATTACTTTTTAATGCTGCATTCCAGCCAGACTTAAAATTCAGCCTGGAGATACATCCATGGAGCACAGCCTGCCTACCCAGCACTCATCCAGCCATTCCATGGAGCACAGCCTCCCTCCCCAGCACTCATCCAGCCATTCCATGGAGCACAGCCTGCCTACCCAGCACACATCCAACCATTCCATGGAGCACAGCCTGCCTACCCAGCACTCATCCAGCCATTCCATGGAGCACAGTCTGCCTACCCAGCACTCATCCAGCCATTCCATGGAGCACAGCCTGCCTACCCAGCACTCATCCAGCCATTCCATGGAGTACAGCCTGCCTACCCAGCACTCATCCAGCCATTCCATGGAGCACAGCCTGCCTACCCAGCACACATCCAACCATTCCATGGAGCACAGCCTGCCTACCCAGCACTCATCCAGCCATTCCATGGAGCACAGCCTGCCTACCCAGCACTCATCCAGCCATTCCATGGAGCACAGCCTGCCTACCCAGCACTCATCCAGCCATTCCATGGAGCACAGCCTGCCTACCCGGCACTCATCCAGCCATTCCATGGAGCACAGCCTGCCTACCCGGCACTCATCCAGCCATTCCATGGAGCACAGCCTGCCTACCCGGCACTCATCCAGCCATTCCATGGGGCACAGCCTGCCTACCCGGCACTCATCCAGCCATTCCATGGGGCACAGCCTGCCTACCCGGCACTCATCCAGCCATTCCATGGGGCACAGCCTGCCTACCCGGCACTCATCCAGCCATTCCATGGGGCACAGCCTGCCTACCCGGCACTCACCCAGCCATTCCATGGGGCACAGCCTGCCTACCCGGCACTCATCCAGCCATTCCATGGAGCACAGCCTGCCTACCCGGCACTCACCCAGCCATTCCATGGGGCACAGCCTGCCTACCCGGCACTCACCCAGCCATTCCATGGGGCACAGCCTGCCTACCCGGCACTCACCCAGCCATTCCATGGGGCACAGCCTGCCTACCCGGCACTCACCCAGCCATTCCATGGGGCACAGCCTGCCTACCCGGCACTCACCCAGCCATTCCATGGGGCACAGCCTGCCTACCCGGCACTCACCCAGCCATTCCATGGGGCACAGCCTGCCTACCCGGCACTCACCCAGCCATTCCATGGGGCACAGCCTGCCTACCCGGCACTCACCCAGCCATTCCATGGGGCACAGCCTGCCTACCCGGCACTCATCCAGCCATTCCATGGAGCACAGCCTGCCTACCCAGCACTCATCCAGCCATTCCATGGAGCACAGCCTGCCTACCCAGCACTCATCCAGCCATTCCATGGAGCACAGCCTGCCTACCCAGCACTCATCCAGCCATTGCTATAATCCAGCCATTGCAATAATAGTAGGTAAATATATATACATATATACATTTGCAGTGCTGTAATCCTCCGTGACAAAATAATCAAGTGAATAAACTAAATAAATGTAGTGATAAAATATAAATCCTCTGTGTGAAAAAGCAATACTCAAAGGAAGCCACCTGAGTGTGGATAGCCTATTCACAGCGATCCTATTAGCACTTTCTCCCTCACTCAGAATTATACTGCCTTCTTTCACCTTTCAGTGTTCCTTCAGGATTTCAGTGTTTAGTGGTTCTCATAAAAAACAAAGGAAAGGCATATCATTGCGCAATGCTTTTTATAATAAAGCTCTCCAAAAGGAAGGTGATTGCACTCACATTTGTTGATAAACAATCAGCGCTTTATGTAACGATCAGACGCTTGTAACGAGTGTCTCCTCACTCCGCATCTAGCATGCACAAGCACCATAGATGTCGTCACTAGGTTCCTCCCGACGCGTTGCGTCACATGTCATGTGACTTTTTCAAGGGTTTTTTTTGTCATTTATTATTTCTGTTTGGATATTCATACCAGAGTTTTAGTATATATTTTTTACGATTCCTCCTGTGACTCATACCTCCCTCCCTTCCTGGCAAACTCTCATTAGAGTGAGAGAGAGCTGTGCATGATGTCATAAGCCTAGGCTAATGACCAGACAAGAAACAGGAAGTGGGCTGTATAAGGTATTTACTGGCAGAAAAGAACCGAGCGTTCAGCTGTGTTTGATCGCTCAGTTCCCTGTCTTAGAGGCATCAGGAGCCAGATCCAGCATCGGACTTAGGTAAGTATGTGTTTTATTTTTTTTTAATCCCACACTTCTCTTTTAAAGGCTAAATCCACCTTTAAAGAAAAATAATAAATTCACATAAGTTTGAATAAAAAAATGTGCTTTTATTGTTTGTTTGCATAGGAGCCTGCAAAGCATCAGTGGTTTAGAGGTGCAATTCCAGATTTTTACAGACTTCTCCTCCAGCTCCTAGTCCGTACCGAGGTACACGTTTATGTTGGAGAGCTGGAGGAAGGGTCAGTGGACAACAAGGGCGTTGTTGGCGTTGGGAGGTCCCATCTGCACCGTTTTACTTGTTACACCCCAAGGCTAGATTTATTTACACGATACTACCAAAAGTATTGGAATGCCTGCCTTTACACACACGTGAACTTTAATGGCATCCCAGTCTTAGTCCGTAGGGTTCAATATTGAGTTGGCCCACCCTTTACAGCTATAACAGCTTCAACTCTTCTGAGAAGGCTTTCCACAAGGTTTAGGAGTGTGTCTATGGGAATGTTTGATCATTCTTCCAGAAGTGCATTTGTGAGGTCAGGCACCAATGTGGACAAGAAGGCCTGGCTCTGTTTCTGCTCTAATTTATCCCAAAGGTGTTCTATCGGATTGAGGTCAGGACTCTATGCAGGCCAGTCAAGTTCCTCCACCCAAAACTCACGATTATGGTGTGGGGTTGTTTTTCAGGGGTTGGGCTTGGCCCCTTAGTTCCAGTGAAGGGAACTCTTTAGGCATCAGCATACCAAGACATTTTGGATAATTTCATGCTCCCAACTTTGTGGTAACAGTTTGGGGATGGCCCCTTCCTGTTCCAACAGACTGCACACCAGTGCACAAAGAGCGTCCATGAGCCAACAAACTCATTGACTATTTATACACAGACACTAATTGCAATTTAAAAAGCCAAAGATGTGGGAAATTAACCTTTAAGTGCCATTTTAACCCGTGTGTCACCTTGTGTGTCTATACCAAGGCCAAACATTCCAGGGGATGGAAACTTTTGATCAGGGCCATTTGGGTGATTTACAGAGGGGAAAATAATTATTTGATCCCCTGCAGATTTTGTAAGTTCGCCCATTTACAAAGAAATGAAGGGTCTATAATTTTTATCATAGGTGTATTTTAAATGATAAAGACAGAATATCAACCACAAATCCAGAAAAAAACACATAAAACAAATGTTATAAATTGAGTTGCAGTTCAGTAAGTAAAATAAGTTTTTGATCCCCAAGCAAAACATGACTTGAGTGGAGAAACCCTTGTTGGCAAGTACAGAGGTCAGACGTTTTTGTAGTTGGTTACCAGGTTTGCACACATCTCAGGAGGGATTTTGCTCCACTCTTCTTTACAGATCTTCTCTAAATCCTTAAGGTTTCTTGGCAACTCAGTTTCAGCTCCCTCCATAAATTTTCTATAGGATTAAGGTCTGGAGACTGGTTAGGCCACTCCAAGACCTTAATGTGCTTCTTGAGCCACTCCTTTGTTGCCTTGGCCTTATGTTTTGGGTCATCCACGCCCCATCTTCGGTATTCTGGCTGAGGGAAGAAGGTTCTCATCCAAGATTTTACAATACTTGGCCCCGTCCATTAGCCCCTCAATGCGGCAAAATCGGCCTTTGTATCTTTAGCAGAGAAAAGCATAATGTTTCCACCTCCATACCTCCATGCTTGACTGTAGGGATGGTCTTCTTAGGGTCATAGTCAGCATTTTTCTTCCTCCAAACACAGTGAGTTGAGTTAATGCCAAAGAGCTCAATTTTGGTCTCAGACCACAGCGCTTCTTCCCAATCCTTCTCTGAATCATTTAGATGTTCATTGGCAAACTTCAGACGATGGGCCTGTACATGTATATGTGAATAAATTACTGCTTCACCAATGTGAGAATAAGCTGCTAACACAACAATAAGACTAATTGTATGCAAATGTGAGTGAAAGTGTGTAGCGCTAATAAAGCATATAAGCCTTAGATGCAAACCTATGGAAAGGTGCACAGGTCCCAGGATTGTGTAAACATTATCAGGGTGATAAAACCAAAATAATCAAAATATATGAAAAAAGGGAATTCGAACCAATTCAAAAGATAAGTTCAAAACAAAACAACATAAATAAGATATTACTATAACAGCCGGATCAACTGAATACAGGCATAGGAGGTAATATCTACGCCATGTCCGGCCCCTCTGATAAACATAAGAAAAATGTGATAAGTCCAAACAAATGGGATTTCAGGGAATAATCCACAAAGGGAATCTTTAGTAGAGTGAAAGATATTAATATATCCCTAAAGGTTGCAGGTGGTGATATTCAAATATTCAAAATCAGGCACCCAGTGGAAGTCCTGTAGGACGAAACGCGTCAGCTTAATGCTTGCAAAAGCTCTACACACTACACATTTTTTATATATTTTATGTGATCACCTTCTTTAATACGCATCTGCCACGATGCTTGTACCTTTTTACATTAAAGCCCTATATTGTTGATCTATGCTATGTGGAAGCCTTCTCTCTTTTTTTTCTTTTATGGTCACTGCTCCCAGCATTGATTGGTGAGCGATTTGTGGATATTACATAATACTAGGAGATCTCGGTTGAATTCCCGGTTCCTGTACCCGTTGACTGCTGCAAAAGCGCTGGAGTGTGCCTTTATCTCAGCCATCTAAGGAGATCGTAATCTGCAATCCATGTTTGCATCCTTGCCTGTATGACTCAACGCCGCTGGTATGTGGGTCCACAACTCGGGGTAAGAGTACCTACCCCTCCCCTGGGTGGTGGAAGCACAGTCCTGGGTGCCGTCTGATTTTGAATATTTGAATATCATCACCTGCAACCTTTTGGGATATATTAATATCTTTCACTCTACTAAAGATTCCCTTTGTGGATTATTCCCTGAAATCTTATTTGTTTGGACTTATCACTTTGTCACATTTTGCTTTTGTTTATCTGAACATTCATGTGTATACACGTGCAATTTAGATATTACCTCATATGCCTGTATTCAGTTGAGCCGGCTGTTATAGTACCAGTAATATCTTATGTATGTTGTTTTGATTTGAACTTTTGAATTTGTTCGAATTCACTTTTTCACATATATTCTGATTATATTGGTTTTGTCACCCTGATAATGTTTACACAATCCTAGGGGTGTATGTGGGCCTGTACCTGTGCCTTCTATATATATATATATGTGTATGTATGTATATATACAACCCTGGCAAACAGATGACACTAAAATTCTAAAAAAACGTAGTCGCGCTCTTGAGTGTCTGTGGCACAAGACTAAGTCTCTAGAAGACTTCAACCAATACAAATCTGCCCTCGAAAAATGCTATTCTTTCCTCCACACTGCCAAGCAGACCTATTTTACAACTCTCATTAACACCTTCTCATTCAGTCCCTGTAAACTCTTCTCCACCTTCAACGCTCTACTTCGTCCTCCACCGCCTCCACCCACTGACTCACTCACTGCCCAGGAGATTGCTAATCACTTCAAAAACAAGATTGATACAATCCGTGATGAAATCTCCACTCTACAGGTATCTCCCCCAGGTAAGACCCCATATCAACAGGTACAATTGACACTCCCCTTATTCAAATCTACAGACGAAATTGCTAAACTCCTTTCTATCGCCCACCTAACCACCTGTCCCCTGGACCCTATTCCCTCTCAAATGCTCCGGTCGCCCTCTGACTCTATCCGACACTCTCTAACCCACATCTTCAATCTCTCCCTCACCTCTGGCACCTTCACCAATGCTCTAAAACATGCACTGGTCACCCCTATACTTAAAAAGCCGTCCTTGGACCCTACCAATCTTAACAACCTACGCCCTATCTCCTTGCTCCTCTTTTCCTCTAAACTCCTTGAACGCCTGGTTTACAACCAACTGTGACCACCTCATTAAGAAAAACCTTCTTGATCCCCCTGCAATCTGGATTTTGCCCTCAACACTCCACAGAAACTGCTCTTCTAAAACTCACAAATGACCTACTAACTGCAAAAACCAACGGACACTATTCTGTACTCCTACTTCTGGATCTTTCAGCTGCCTTTGACACGGTTGACCACCCCCTCCTCCTCAAAATACTTTACTCCCTCGGTCTTCGTGACTTTGCTCTTCAGTGGCTCTCATCCTACCTATCCCAACGCACCTTCAGTGTCATTTAGAATTCTACTTCCTCCACTCCTCTTCTCTTTTCAGTCGGGTCCCCCAAGGTTCTGTTCTTGGACCTCTTTTATTTTCAATCTACACCTCTTCCCTGGGTCAGCTGAAAAAATAAATACTAACAATAAGTTACAAAGCCATCCACAACTCTGCCCCCAGTTACATCACTAGCCTAGTCTCAAAATACCAACCTAATCGCCGTCTCCGTTCCTCCCAAGACCTCCTGCTCTCTAGCTCCCTCATCACCTCCTCCCATATCCGCCTCCAGGACTTCTGCCGAGCCTCGTCCATCCTCTGGAATTCCCTACCCCAATCTGTCAGACTGTCTTCAAATTTATCCACTTTTAGGCGATCCCTGAAAACTTTCCTCTTCAGAGAAGCCTATCCTGCCTCCATCTAACAACTGCACTATTTTCTCCATTAGCTCATCCCCCACAGCTGTTACCCTCGTGTATAACTTGACCTTCCCTCCTAGATTGTAAGCTCTAACGAGCTCTGTCTGCCCTAATGTTGTAAAGCGCTGTGTAAACTGTCAGCGCTATATAAATCCTGTATAATAATAATATATAATATAGTGTATGTGTTTGTGTATGTATGTGTATATATATATATATATATATATATATATATATATATATATATATGTGTGTGTGTGTGTGTGTGTGTGTGTGTGTATATATATATATATATATATATATATATATATATATATATATATATATATATATATATACACACAGTGCCTTGAAAATGTATTCATACCCTTTGAACCTTGAAATTTTCCACATTTTGTCATGTTACAACCAAAAACTTAAATGTATTTTATTGAGATTTCATGTGATAGACCAACACAAAGTGGTACATAATTGTGAAGCGAAAGGAAAATGATAAATGTTTTTTTTTTTTACAAATAAATATCTGAAAAGTGTGGAGTGCATTTGTATTCAGCCCCCTTTACTCTGATACCCCTAACTAAAGTCTAGTGGAACCAATTGCAATCAGAAGTCACCTAATTAGTAAATAGAGTCCACCTGTGTATAATTTAATCTCAGTATAAATACAGCTGTTCTGTGAAGCCCTCAGAGGTTTGTTAGAGAACCTTAGTGAACAAACAGCATCATGAAGGCCAAGGAATGCACCAGACAGTTCAGGGATAAAGTTGTGGAGAAGTTTAAAGCAGGGTTAGGTTATAAAGAAAATATCCCAAGCTTTGAACATCTCACAGAGCTCTGTTCAATCCATCATCCGAAAATGGAAAGAGTATGGCGCAACTGCAAATCTACCAAGACATGGCCGTCCACCTAAACTGACCGGCCGGGCAAGGAGAGCATTCATCAGAGAAGCAGCCAACAGGCCCATGGTAACTCTGGAGGAGCTGCAGAGATCCACAGCTCAAGTGGGAGAATCTGACCACAGGACAACTATTAGTCGTGCACTCCACAAATCTGGCCTTTGTGGAAGAGTGGCAAGAAGAAAATCATTGTTGAAAGAGAAGCCATAAGAAGTCCCATTTGCAGTTTGCGAGAAGCCATGTAGGGGACACAGCAAACATGTGGAAGAAGGTGCTCTGGTCAGATTAGACCAAAATTGAACTTTGTGGCCTAAAAGCAAAATGCTATGTGTGGTGGAAAACTAACACTGCACATCACCCTGAACACACCATCCCCACCGTGAAACATGGTGGTGGCAGCATCATGTTGTGCGGATGCTTTTCTTCAGCAGGGACAGGGAAGCTGATGAGAGTTGATGGGGAGATGGATGGAGCCAAATACAGGGCAATCTTAGAAGAAAAAAAGACTTGAGACTGGGGTGGAGGCTCACCTTCCAGCAGGACAACGATCCTAAACATACAGCCAGAGCTACAATGGAATGGTTTAGATCAAAGCATATTCATGTGTTAGAATGGCCCAGTCACAGTCCAGACCTAAATCCAATTCAGAATCTGTGGCTAGACATGAAAATTGCTGTTCACAGACACTCTCCATCCAATCTGACAGAGCTTGAGATATTCTGCAAAGAAGAATGGGCAAAAATGTCCCTCTCTAGATGTGCAAAGCTGATAGAGACATCCCCAAAAAGACTTGCAGCTGTAATTGCAGTGAAAGGAGGTTCTACAAAGTATTGATTCAGGGGGGTTGAATACAAATGTACACCACACTTTTCACATATTTATTTGTAAAAAAAAATGAAACCCATTTATCATTTTCCCTCCACCTCACAATTATGTGGTCTATCACATAAAATCCCAA
This sequence comes from Aquarana catesbeiana, assembly GCF_042186555.1. Classification (NCBI taxonomy): domain Eukaryota; kingdom Metazoa; phylum Chordata; class Amphibia; order Anura; family Ranidae; genus Aquarana; species Aquarana catesbeiana. Next base: position 36,219,157 of record NC_133325.1, on the reverse strand, counting down.
TAAAATACATTTACATTTTTGGTTGTAACATGACAAAATGTGGAAAATGTCAAGGGGTATGAATACTTTTTCAAGGCACTCTATATAAATGCTTCTTTACTTTTTTTGTCAGTTTTAGGACAACCACAATTTATAATAAAGCCGCCGCTTGAGACGAATTCATAACTGTGTCTGACATCCAGCATCTTTTGTGTTCCAATTTAGACACTTTCTTCCTATGGCAGTTTGATCCGAGACCTTCAAAGCGCCATGAGATTGACATCTCAGCGCAGTATGAGAATAAAAAAAAAAAATAACTCCAGCGAGGTCACATTGATCAACCAGCAGAATCCGTGTTTGATTTATGTTTGAGGGCTGCATTTGCCTGTCAGTCAAGAGCTGTCATTCTTTGTACGGCTGCCGGAGGAAGATGAAAATTCAGCGGGTTCTTGTCAGGATACTGATGTTGCCGCCTCTTGATCGTGGCGAGGCTTCTGCCCATTCTGGGATAGATTGTGTTTTTATCTTTTGACATTTATCCAAAAGCAGCGGAGTATGTAAGTCCTGATGGAACGGTTTGGCCCGCTTGGTTTTCCAATGAAGTAGCAGAGCTTAGGTAGAGTTTTGAGGCAAGCAAGTGCACAAACCAACCTACCCACGTCCATCAGATAGTGATCTCCACTCTCTGAATCCTCTTTTGGGTGAGGATGGTGTATGTCCACCCACCGGCTATCTCCTGGGATGTCTATGATACATCCCAGGAGGAAGCTTTTTAACATGAGATCCTGCGCATGCACAGACCTGCCACGGGTCAATGGGACTTGACAGAGTGGGATCTAACCAGGGCTTTTTTTCAGGGGGAACTCAGTTCCACCACCTCTGGCTCAGACCCTTTAGTGCCTGCTCACCACAATCACTTGTAAACACAGAAGTCTGCTTTCTGTGTTCACAAGTAACAGCTGTGCACTTTGTGTGTAACCCCCATGAACTCTGCACTCTGTATGTAATGCAATCCTGATATTTAATGCCCCTTTAAGACCCTTCTACTGTTTGTGAAATATGACCTGTGACAGACCTAGCCAGGACAGAGGCTTTTGGAGGGGACTGAATGCCAGCCTCTTGCCGACCAATTATGGGCCCTGGCATTTGGGGGAACGGTGCTTGTTGTGAGCTCTATGCCTGGGGACCCTGGAAGTGTTACTTTGGATTCAAGTCCATGTCCCCCAAGACACACAGACTCTGAGGACCCTGGATATGCCATTGTGATGGAAGTCACTAATAGGGACACAGGGTGAATGAGAACCCCACTATGATCTGTGCTAGTCGGACTCAGTGCTGTATATATGTATATATAATGTGTGCTGTCTTATTGTGTTGTGTACTTTTTGCTGTGCTGGTTTGGGGTGGGGCTGTATTCCAATGTTCTATTGTGTCTGTCTGTCTTGGATTACAGGATGTGTAACTCTATGGAGGGAGGGGGGAGGGATTCCGCCAGCAGTCCCCTGCTGATAAGACTGTGTACTGATGAGAAGTTTGAACACACCTGACCTGTGTGTCTATTGTCATTGGACGGTTTAACCCGCCCTGTTTTCCAAGGGTGGGGGGAAAGAGTCTCTGAGTTATTTTTATCTGTTGTGTCCATGTGTGAAAATAGAGGAGTTGATTCCGGCTTGACCCTCAAGACAGAGATTTGTCTCGTATTTGGGGGGAGAATTATTTGTATGGTTTCCTGGTTCGGCTGATGGAAGTCTTCGGTAGCTGCCTTTGTGTTTGGGTATGGAATGTCCTAGACGACTTTAACCCCTTTCATACTCGGGGTGTCGTTACATGACCACACCCACTATTTGATATGATTTGGAGGGTGTGTGTGGGGGGAGGGGTTTTGGGGGGTCGTGGTTGAGTTCCTGCACCTACTGTTTGAGAAAAAAAGCCCTGGATCTAACGCATGCGCAGTCACACCTGCCAGGTCCCATAGACCCACAGCATGTCTGTGCATGTGCGGGGTTTCATGTAAGTATAAGCAAAAATGAATATAAAGCCATACTACCGACTACCTTGCTTATCTTTCTTTGAAAAAATACTTCTGCAGGCAAAAAAGCAAAGGTAGCACAATAATGTTTACTAGAATTTGTTCAACAGTATGAAAGAACAATACCATAGCAATAAAGGTACAAGAACACAGTAGGATGCGATATAGTAAAACAAGCTTTACAATGTATAGTAAAGGCAAAACATCCCAGTATAATCGCAGTGATACGTTTTCTCTCTTAGAACGTGGAGACTGGCTCATTTTAATCACCCGGTGCACTCTGTGTTCTGATGAGAAAAGCTGCAGGGTCTGCATCCCTTTAGAAGTATTAACCACTTAAGGACCGAGAGCCTCTTTTTGAGATTTGTTTACAAGTTAAAAACAGGTTTTTTTGCTAGAAAATTACTTAGAACCCCCAAACATTATACATTTTTTTCTAACACCCTAGGGAATAAAATGGCGGTCGTTGCAATACTTTCTGTCACACCGTATTTGCGCAGCGGTCTTACAAGCCCACTTTTTTGGGAAAAAAATACACTTTTTTGAATTAAAAAATAGGACAACCGTAAAGTTAAACCAATTTTTTTTTTAAATATTGTGAAAGATAATGTTACACCGAGTAAATTGATACCCAACATGTCACACTTCGAAATTGCGCCCGCACGTGGAATGGCGACAAACTTTTACCCTTAAAAATCTCCATAGGTGACGTTAAAAAATTCTACAGGTTGCATGTTTTGAGTTACAGAAGAGGTCTAGGGCTAGAATTATTGCTCTCACTCTATGGATCACTGTGATACCTCATGTGTGGTATGAACACCGTTTTCATATGCGGGTGCTACTCAAGTATGCGTTCGCTTCTGCACGCAAGCTCGGCGGGACGGGGCGCATTTAAAAAAATGTATTTTATTATTAATTTTACCTTTTTTATTTTTTATTTTTATATTTATTTCTGTCTGCTGCTTTGTTCCTCTGCTATCAGCAAGTTTTCCTGACACCAAGAGAAAAAAGGTGACGGGAGGGACCTCCAGCTGATTGACAGCTTCAGCTCCCTGTTACCAGTGAGCTGTGTGGAGGGGGGGGGTTGTTTCCTCCAGTCAGCTCTCAGAGCTGAGCTCTGCAGAGTGTGATTTCAGCTCTCCACTCCCTTTTTTCTGACAGCTCAGACAAGCTTTATAATGTAGCACTTAGATGTAGAGAAGACAGCAGATAGACAGGTACAACTTATTTGTTTCATCTCTATGTATCACCTGAGGCCAGTCACTTCACTGGCTATATGTAAGGGTGTTTACAACCACGTGAACCCTTGAGGGGTATCTCACCAGAACTGAAATTCCTATTGCAGGGTGTGCCTTAAATCTGAATTGTAACTTAGTTCCTACTTCTGCGAAAACCAGTGAACCAATCACACTAGCAGGAAAAGTCAACTTTTGTGGGGGGGCGTTCTGTACTCCAACGGTGTAGGCCAGTGATGGCGAACCTTGGCACCCCAGATGTTTTGGAACTACATTTCCCATGATGCTCCTGCACTCTGCAGTGTAGCTGAGCATCATGGGAAATGTAGTTTCCAAAACATCTGGGGTGCCAAGGTTCTCCATCACCGGTGTAGGAAATGCCTCCAGGTTGCCATATTTTATTGAATTTTACAGAATATCACAGCAGCCGCAGATTGAAAAAGGAAAGGTCATTATTTACAACATTAAATTGCAAGATGGCTTGTATAGAAATTGTATATTTTATATTTTTGGTTGCAGGGGATTCCTGTAATGTGACCGCAAGCTCTGTGCTGGAAATGCCGTGAGCCAGTCCAATACGAAATTAGATTTTTTTTTTTCTTTTAAATTTTATGATGTATGATAAGGCCCCTTTCACACCGGGGCGTTTTGCAGGCGTTATTGCGCTAAAAATAGCGCCTGCAAACCAACCTAAAACAGCCGCTACTGTTTCTCCAGTGTGAAAGCCCCGAGGACTTTCACACTGAAGCGGTGCGCTGGCAGGAGGGGAAAAAAACTCCTGCAAACAGCATCTTTGGAGCGGTGAAGGAGCGGTGTATTCACCGCTTCTAAACCGCTCCTGCCCATTGAAATCAATGGGGCAGCGCGGCTATACCGCCGTTGTAGCGGCGCTATGCGAGCGGTTTGAACCCTTTTTCGGCCGCCAGCGGGGGTTAAAACCGCACCGCTAGCGGCCGAATACCGCCGCTAAAACAACAGTAAAGCGGCCCTAAAAATAGCGCAGTTTTACCGCCGACGCCCCTACCGCCCCAGTGTGAAAGGGGCCTAAGGGAATGTGATTTTATACTGCCTTTGTGTATTCTTGGTTTGTCCCAAGCATTTGTCCAGTGTGTGTCGGCAGTAGTGAGCAGGTTCCCCCCCCCCCTGGTTGGCACCGTCTGCGATGCGGGGATGAGGAAGTCTGTACCCCTTCCATGGTGTAACCTTCTGTTTTTTTTTCCCTATTTTGTCTTTAAGCAACACTTCTGATGAAACAAGCATGGCCACAGACCTCATCATCCTGTGCCAACGAGGGCACCTACCACCTGCCCGTGGACAATGGCTCTGAGAACAGGACTTACCAGGCTTCTTCTGCAGCTTTCAGTAAATAATCCATTTTCTCTTTTTACTTGCTGACTCAGCGCTGGGGACTCAGCTGGCTATAGATCACTCGGAAGTCATTACCTTTGTCATTGGCGGCCTTAGAAAACACATTAATACCAGCCAGATGTTTGTCACACCACAGAGGCATCTCCTCTCCATATGGGGGAAAGATGGACTATGTCTGTGTGTGTGTGTTTGTGTGTGTATGTGTATATGTATATATATATATATATATATATATATATATATATATATATATATATATATATATATATATATATCTATATATATCGATATATATAGATCTATATAGATATATATATGTATATATTTATTATAATGTGTGTGTGTATATAATATATATATGTGTATATATACACTTTTGACACATTTTTGGGACCATTGGCATTTATACAGCGATCAGTGCTATAAAAATGCATTGATTACTGTAAAAATGTCACTGGCAGGGAAGGGGTTAACCACTAGGGGGCGATGAAGGGGTTAATTGTGTTCCCTCATGTGTGTTCTAACTGAAGGGGGGATGGGACTGTCTAGAGGAGATGACAGGTGGCTGTTCATACTTTGTATGAGCAGACGTTCAGTCTCTTCTCCCCTCAGAGAACCGGAAACTGTGTGTGATCCCGATTCTCGGTGTGTCAGCAGCGATCGCGGGAGCCCGGCAGTGGTCGCGAGCTCCGGGCACTCACATCGACTCCGGGGGGCGAGCAGCGGGCACGTGTGTCCCTAGTTACATGACGTCGTTTCGCCCAGCCGTGCCATTCTGCCGCAGTTAAACTGTGGCGGCTGGTCGGCAAGTGGTTAAGGGAAATAAGCTGTTCAAACCTGCCTAGCCTTATGTGAAAAAGTATTTGCCCCCTCCCATGCTGAATCATGAATGAACTGTGATTAACCACAATTTTTTGGAAAGCTGAGCTAAATTTCACTTGCCACACCCAGGCTTGATTACTGCCAGACCTGTTGAATGAAGAAATTGCATAAATAGAAGCTGTCTGACAAAGTGAAGCATGCTAACAGATCACAAAAAGCCACACATCATGCCACAATCTAAAAAAAATTGAACAGATTAGAAACAAAGTAATGTACATCTATCGGTCTTGAAAGGGGTTCATAGCCATTTCTAAGGCTTTGGAACTCCAGTGAACCTCGGGGAGAGCCATTATCCACAAATGGAGATAACTTGGAACAGTGGTGAACCTTCCCAGGAGTGACAGGCCTACAAAAGTCACTCCAAGAGCATGACGAGGACTCATCCAGGAGGTCATAAAAGAACTCAGAACAACATCTAAAGAACTGCAGGCCTCACTTGCCTCAGGTAAGATCAGTGTTCATGATTCAACAATAAGAAAGAGACTGGGCAAAAATGGCATCCATGGGAGAGTTCCAAGGCCAAAGCCACTACTGACCAAAAAGAACACAAAGGCTCATCTCACATTTACCAAAAAACATCTTGATTATCCCCAAGACTTTTAGGCAAATGTTCTGTGGACTGATGAAACAAAAATTTATTTTTTCGAAGGTGTGCGTCCCGCTACATCTGGCATAAAACTAATACAGCATTTCATAACAAGAACATCATACCAACAGTCACACATGGTGGTGGTAGCGTGATGGTCTGGGGTGGCTTTCCAGCTTCAGGACCTGGGCGACTTACCATAATTGATGGAACCATGAATTCTGAGCTCTACCAGAAAATCCTAAAGGAGAATGTCCGACCATCAGTTCCTGATCTCAAGCTAAAGTGCACTTGGGTTATGCAGCAGGACAATGATACGAAACACAACAGCAAGTCCACCTCCAAATGGTTCAGACAAAGCAAAATTTAGGTTTTGGTGTGGCCTAGTCAGAGCCCCGACTTAAATCCAATTGAGATGCTGTATCATGACCTTACACAGGCCGTTCATGCTGGAAAACCCTCCAATGTGGCTGAATTAAAACAATTCTGCAAAGAAGAGTGGGCCAAACTTCCTCCACAGCGATGTGAAAGACTCATTGCCAATTATCGCAAACGCTTGATTGCAGTTGTTGCCGCCAAGGGTGTCACAACCAGTTATTAGGTTTAGGGGGCAATTACTTTTTCACATAAAGCCAGGCAGGTTTGGACAGCTTTTTGCCTTAATAAATGAAACCATCATTTAAAAATTGCATTTTGTATTTACTCGGGTTATCTTTGTGTAATAATAAAATTTGTTTGATGATTTAAGTGTGACAAATATGCAAAAAAAAAAAAATCAGAAAGGGGTAATACTTTTCACAGCATTGTGTATGTGTGTGTGTGTATATGTATATATGTATATATATATATATATATATATATATATATATATATATATATATATATATATATATATATATATATATATTTATATATTTCTTTAATTTTTTTTTATATATATATTTCTTTAATTTTTTTTTATATATATATTTCTTTAATTTTTTTTTATATATATATATATATATATACAACTTTGTACAATTTGGGGAATTTAATGATGTTCCGCACTGAAAAATTAAATTTCTTAAAAATATGTTATGTCTTGAATCAAGTAATCACTATATGGTCAAATGATTGTTGAGATTTAAGAAACCAATGTAGACATTATAATACATATATTATAAAATATAATACATATAGGTGTAATGGTCAGGTCTCTACACGTTTTTGACCATATAGCGTATTTTGTTTTTTAATTACCACTTGCAGCCAGAAGTGGAGCTCTTTATCCTCTACTGTACAATTCTCTATTAAATAGTCAGAAAATATACTGTATGTGTTTTATGTTTTTTATACTTCCATGGTTATTAATCTGCTGCCTGTTTATTCCTCCTCCGCAGGGTACACAGCCGGCACCCCTTACAAAGTCCCTCCAGCGCAGAGTAATAGTGCTCCTCCGCCGTATTCCCCATCCCCCAACCCATACCAGACAGCGATGTACCCCATCCGAAGTGCCTATCCCCAGCAGAACCTGTATGCCCAGGTAAGGGTACTCGCCAGTAACACACATGGGTGTCTTGTGTATGTATAGCGCACATTTGAAGTGTATATATCTGGGCAACATACAAAATAAAAAATAATCAGTGCATCTCTGCAATTCATACATTTCATACACATTTCTCCATGTTTGTCTTTTTAAAGCCCCTCTGAACTTTAAGTTTAAATCACCTAAAAACATTGCTTAGGCAGCCCATACATGATTCATTTTTTTTTTTTTTGTACAATCAGCAGGGTGAATGAAAAAAAATGACCTGATTCCCCCATCCACACGTTCGAGGTGCTTGGTGAAACCTCTCCTGCTGAGCTATTGTGTTCTGATGGCAGGGAGACTTCCCCCACCATCAGAATACACTGATCAGCGCTGCCAGCTATAGCCAGCAGCACTGATCATGTGGACATTTCCCAACTGGCTGGTTATAAAGCAGTTAATTGGTAGATCGACTATATAGGGTGCCCAGACATGGATCGAAATTTGTCCGGTCCCTGCTGAACTGGCCGCATTTCAATCTATGTATGTCTGGCTTTAGAAAGCAGCCACAGCCTAAGTAGAAAAGTCTGTCCCCAGCCTGCTTGCTGAAAAGAAGGACCCTTGCTCTCTGTGTGGAAGCAGTGGTCTCTCTTCAGTGGTCTGACACCACGTGCCCCTCCCGTCCTGCTGAGTCAGAGCTGGAGCTCTCCGGTCAGCAGGGAACGTGACATTTATAAATGGGGAGACCCTTAACTATGTCTCACAAGCAAGGGGCCCTTCTCTACAGCATTCTGACAGGGTACAGCCTCCTTGAATGTATTTAGAGGGTTTTGTGCCCAGTTCACACTGATGCGGGAAATGCACAGGAATCGCTGCATTTCCCGTATTGCACCGAATAACAATCGCAATGTGTTCATGCGATCTGCTGCGGGTGTCAGTTAAAAGTCAGGTCGTAGAACGCAGTGCATTTGTTATAATCAGATTGCATGAGTATGAACCATCCAATGCGATCCGATTCCAGGGCAGGGAAAAAAAAAGGTGCCTCCACCTTTTTGGTGTGGATCCGGTGCGATTTGAGCCATACAAAATGAACCATTTCACAGATTCACGTGATTTTCACAGGAATGCGGTGCGATTTATGCGTGAATTACATACGTTGTGACGCATAGGTGTGAACCGAGCCTAATGTATAATTGGGCTTTAACCACTTCAGCCCTGGAAGGATTTTCCCCCTTAATGACCAGGCCGTTTTTTGCGATGTGGCACTGCGTTATTTTAACTGACAATTGCGCAGTCGTGCGACACTGTACCTAAATATAGTTGATATATGGTAAAAAGAGTATGTGGCGCTAATCTATCTAAATGTACCACTCACAATTGTGGAAAGGACCTCTCAAATTAGCATGAATCTAAATCCTTCCTTAATTCACAGTGCACGTAATGCCTATGATTAGTGTAACAACCAATAAGCACCTACAGATAGTTACCATAGACCAGTGTACATGTTTTTCCGATATGAACACTACACTTAAGTATTGACTACTACCTTCTCCTGTTTAAAAACAGCCAAACTATATTAAAGTGCTAAGTGCTGGTTACCATTCCTAGTGAGAATATATGAATAAATCAAACCGTGTGCATAATGTTCCTAAAACCACACCATGTGAAAATATGACCAGAACATTAAAATAGGTATTGATAGTGAATAAAAAATATAGTTCCTCAAAATATATAAATAAATCATACAATGTGCATAATATTCCTAAAAACCACAACGTGTAAAAATATAGCCAGAAAATAAAATAAATATTACTGGTGAATAAATGAAATACAGTTCCTCATAATATAAGCATAAAAACTGCAATACAATGCTTGATTAAAGGATGCGACTCTGCACTCCACATCTATGCATAAGTGATCAAGTGCAAAACAAGGTGACAATTGTGCAAAAATCATGCATATATAAATGCGACTCCAATAATGACCCAAAATGAACACCCCTCCCACCTGCAAAAAATGCAAAAACTGTGACAAATATTGTGATTGAGTCCAATTAAATGTTGCTCCATGCAATGTGACTCTAAATGTCCATAAAAAAAGGTCAATAGTAACGTGCCAGTAAAGGTGACTTAGTGCTGAATTCTTTCACTTCAAAACTGGTGCAGCACACAGGTGTTTCCCCCAGCCTCTCACCTCAAATGGCGGCCCCCAATGGGCCAAGTCAAGCAGATGGTTAATGCTTCTATGCAGAGGATGAAGGTCCAGAGGCTGTCCCCCTCCTCCGGAGGGTGTGCGTGGGTCAGGATTTCTATAGTAATCACCACCGCTCACACAAACCCCAGAATGACAATAAGGAAGAAGAAGATGCTCCCATAGTGTAGTAATTCAATCAAAGTTTAATGTAACATAATTAGCAACTTACATTTAAAAACGAAAATAGCAGCAGGAACAATAAGGCTTCCGGGTTCGGCCGTCCCCGGGAAGCGTCGGCACCTGGCTCCTCCTACCCTGACGCGTTGCGTCACACCACGTGACTTCATCCCTTTGATAAAGTCACGTGGTGTGACGCAACGCGTCAGGGTAGGAGGAGCCAGGTGCCGACGCTTTCCCGGGGACGGCCGAACCCGGAAGCCTTATTGTTCCTGCTGCTATTTTCGTTTTTAAATGTAAGTTGCTACTTATGTTACATTAAACTTTGATTGAATTACTACACTATGGGAGCATCTTCTTCTTCCTTATTGTCATTCTGAGGTTTGTGTGAGCGGTGGTGATTACTATAGAAATCCTGACCCACGCACACCCTCCGGAGGAGGGGGACAGCCTCTGGACCTTCATCCTCTGCATAGAAGCATTAACCATCTGCTTGACTTGGCCCATTGGGGGCCGCCATTTGAGGTGAGAGGCTGGGGGAAACACCTGTGTGCTGCACCAGTTTTGAAGTGAAAGAATTCAGCACTAAGTCACCTTTACTGGCACGTTACTATTGACCTTTTTTTATGGACATTTAGAGTCACATTGCATGGAGCAACATTTAATTGGACTCAATCACAATATTTGTCACAGTTTTTGCATTTTTTGCAGGTGGGAGGGGTGTTCATTTTGGGTCATTATTGGAGTCGCATTTATATATGCATGATTTTTGCACAATTGTCACCTTGTTTTGCACTTGATCACTTATGCATAGATGTGGAGTGCAGAGTCGCATCCTTTAATCAAGCATTGTATTGCAGTTTTTATGCTTATATTATGAGGAACTGTATTTCATTTATTCACCAGTAATATTTATTTTATTCTCTGGCTATATTTTTACACGTTGTGGTTTTTAGGAATATTATGCACATTGTATGATTTATTTATATATTTTGAGGAACTATATTTTTTATTCACTATCAATACCTATTTTAATGTTCTGGTCATATTTTCACATGGTGTGGTTTTAGGAACATTATGCACACTGTTTGATTTATTCATATATTCTCACTAGGAATGGTAACCAGCACTTAGCACTTTAATATAGTTTGGCTGTTTTTAAACAGGAGAAGGTAGTAGTCAATACTTAAGTGTAGTGTTCATATCGGAAAAACATGTACACTGGTCTATGGTAACTATCTGTAGGTGCTTATTGGTTGTTACACTAATCATAGGCATTATGTGCACTGTGAATTAAGGAAGGATTTAGATTCATGCTAATTTGAGAGGTCCTTTCCACAATTGTGAGTGGTACATTTAGATAGATTAGTGCCACATACTCTTTTTACCATATATTACGCATTTATCAGGATGTGTGAGGACACCTTTTATGTTGGCAGCTGTTCTATCTGGTACTATCGCCCATGGTCTTTTGAGAGTGGGGTTTTGTGCACTAGTTTTTTGCTATTTTAGTTAAATATAGTTGATGTCCTTTTTTCCCACAAATAGAGCTTTCTTTTGGTGGTATTTGATCACCTCTGTGTTTTTTTTTTTTTTTTTTTGCGCTATAAACAAAAAGAACGACAATTAAAAAAAAAAAAAACATAATTTTTTTTACTTTCTGCTATAAAACATCCAAAAAAAAAATTTAAAAAAATCTGATTTCTTCATCAATTTAGGCCAATATGTATTCTGCTACATATTTTTGGTAAAAAAAATAATCCCAAGAAGCGTACCGTATTTTCCGCACTATAAGGCGCACCTAAAAGCCTTATATTTTCCACCAAATCGGCCATGCGCCTAATAATCCAGTGCGCCTTATATGTGCATTGAGTTCCAAAATCATTTCCCGCTCTGACACAGGGACGTACGCTGGCAGCAATAAACCAACCACTCCACTTTGAAGGAGATCTACAATCTAAACAAATCCATCAAACCCCTTTTACACCTGGGCACTAGCACACTGTTGATGCGCTCTGAGTCTCCGCCTGGAGCCACATCACGTGGGTTCCTACTCCAGTGCTACACGGCTGGTGTGTGTATCGCTATGTGAGCGGAACGCCCCGATCTCAGTGAGACTACTGACTATCCCCGTACGGTCCGGGAAATCATTTGTCCCTTCACATGAACTGTATCTCCAGCGCAGTGTGGCCGGTATTTCTCCTACCTGTGAGCTGGGCGATCTACTTTTGGTGATACCGCTGATCATTCCTGCAGGGACCAGTACGTTTTACTTACTACTTTGGCATTGTCTGCAGATACCGGACATTAAAGCAAGCTTTCATTGAAGCCCATATACACGGGCCTGAGTAAGGGTAGGGCATTTACCCCCCCCCCCCCCCCCCCCACGGCTTTTGTTTGCTTGTTTTTTTGTAGACCGTATGTTTTAGCATGGGTCTTATAATGCAGTGCGCCTTATGTATGGTCAAGTACAGAAATAGTCCCTGTAATTGAGACTGCGCCTTATGGTGCGGAAAATACGGTATATCGATTGGTTTGTCCAAAAGTTTTCGTGTCTACAAACTATGGAATATTATTATTCATTTTTATTTTTTTACTAGTAATGGCGGCGATCAGCGTTTTTTTTTTTTTTTTTTGCGGGACTGCGGACAAATTGGACACCTGACACTTTTGACACTTTTTTTTGGAACCAGTAACACGAATACAGTGATCAGTGCTAAAAATATGCACTGTCACTATACTAATGACACTGGCAGGGAAGGGGTTAACATCAGGGGCGATCAATGGGTTAAGTGACTACCTAGTTGGTGCTTACTAACTGTGTGGGGGATGGTCTTACTGGATGAAGACAAAAGAGAAAAAACAAGATCTCTATATTCTTCCTGTCAAAACGGCGGTCTGCCTTGCGGCTTCACTGCCAGTTTCCTACTGCGCACACGCAAGCGGCGCGGCGCAGCGCTCTGTGAATGGCCCCGTGGGTTTCTGGGAACACACACAGTTCCCAGAAGGCAACGGGGCCGCTCACCGAGGAACAGAGCACGCCGCAGAATAGGAAGAGGCAGATTAGGAAGACTCCCTAGCAACAAGGGTTTCAGGTAAATTACATTTTTTTTTTTTTTTCACATTTTTTTAAAAAATTTTTAAAGATTTTTGATGCAATTTTTTTTTTTTAGGGTGGCCCTCCACTTTAATGCATCCTATGCATTAAGGTGAAAAAACACCTAACAGTGACCGCAACCCCCCGTTTTGCTTACCTGAACCCTGGAACTTGACCCGGTGGGGACGCACTGTCTCTCTGCCCGGGGTTCTCGGCTCTTGATTGGAAAGATTGATAGCAGTGCAGCCATTGGCCCTCGCTGCTGTCAATCAAATCTAATGATGTGACGGGGGGCGAGTCATACATTCGGCGGCTATAGCCGCCGAATGCTGGACTCGGGAGCACGCCTGCAAGGTAACCCCCTCAGGAGAGCGCTTCTCCTAGGGGGTCACCTGATGCAGGGAGGAGTCGCGAGAGCCGCCGGGGGACCCCAGAAGACGAGCTGCACAGTGGAGGTAAGTATGATATGTTTAAAACGAAAAACAAACCCTTACAATCAGTTTGAGGGGTTGTACCGGGGTGACGCATGCAGCTGCAGGCATCACCCCAGTACCGTTCTTTAGAGCAGACGGGTGGCTTTCTTGTAATAACAACCGATGTGGCTCAGCAGCTGCTCCGCTGTTATTACAAGCAGTGGGAAGGGACGTCCCCCCACCTCCCCTCCCTCCCGCCGCCACTCCGCCTGGGTCTCCTGTCCAACCTGCCGGCACGCCCGCCGGCTGGCCGAAGACCCCAAACAAAGCAGATCGGCTCTGTTCAGGTCTCTGATCTAGTAACCCGGAAGCGAGGTCATGACATCACTTCCAGATTACGGGAAACCTAAAGGTGCCACTTTAAAAAAAATAGAAAGTATTCAAAAACGCAGATCTAATACTTTCAGTGTAAAAATAAAAAGTGTAAATCTACAGAATATCTGCACCGGATATCGGCTTTAAAGGCAGAGAAAAAAATCGGTATCGTATCAGCCCTGAAAAAACGATATCCTTCGACCCCTAATGACTACTAGTAATTGTCAATCTCCACAGCAGTCCCACAGATATGGCAGATATTGCCAAGCTGGACTAATGTAACTATGCAAAAAAAAAAAAAACATACCTGTTCAGTTTGAAGTTTAGGAAAAAAAATAAAATTCATTAACACTAAAAGATCACATCACTTATTAAAGCTCTCATCAACCCATGTTATGTGCATGATAACGGGTGCACTGTGGTGTGAACGGGCCCTTACACACATTAAAGGGGTGGGACACATAATATATCCCAGTGTATACCTGTATGCCTGTCACAGGTTCAGGCTCAGTAAAGGCTGATGACCTTACTGCAGCACTTCTATGCAGTGTCATCTTACAGCTCCACCTGCAGTCAAGAGAGTGTACTGCACCCAGAACAAAATGTCTATACATCACAAGACACTAAACCAGCCTTTCTCAGTCCAGGCTTCCTCCAAAGGTTGCAGGGGTTCCTGTGCTGTGTACAATGTCTTTCTCTCAGTAACAAATGGCATCAATGATCCTTTTAGCGGTCTGAAAGATGAGCCGTCTTCCCACTGATGACAGTGTAAGGATTAGAGTTGCCACCTCATCCCTTTAAACCCGAACACATATAAATTACACAGGTTCTGAGGCTAATTTAATGCAGATAAGGCACCAAGTGAGTCTAATAACAACCTTAATTGGCCACAGAACCCTGGTAATTAATGTGTTTGGGTTTTAAAGGGATGAAGTGGCAACCCTAGTAAGGATACAAATGCACGGGTGACGTGGCCCATTGCAAATAGCAGTGGCAGGAATCTGCTGATCCCTGCTGCTGTTTTTGCCAACTGTGAGCGGCTAGCTGCGGCCATCAAGCTCATACATTTTAACCACTTGAGCTCCGGACGGTTTTACCACCTTCATGAACAGGCCATTTTTTAAATATATTTAGCACTGCGCTACTTTTCTTTTGCAAATTATAGTTATTGGGTATTAAGATGTGTAATACAAAACAAAGCCTATAGGACATACCCAGGCTTTGGTAACTACATAAAATAAATATATATATATATATAATTTTTTTTTATTTTTTTTATGAAAAACATACAATAATCATCATATTACAGGGCAGCCCGTACCCTCTGACATTCAATGCACTGTTATAGTAAATTTGTCGTGGTTGGAATGACAAAACTTCCAACAGAAAGCACTGCATTACTTTAACTGGTAATTGTGCGGTCATGCAACACTACCTAAACAACATTTATATCATCTTTTTTCACACAGTTAGAGCTTTCCTTTGGTGGAACTTGATCACCACTGTTTTTTTTATCTTTTACTACCGTATATACTTGAGTATAGGCTGACCCGAATATAAGCCGAAGCACCTAATTTTACCACAAAAAACTGGGAAAACTTATTGACTCGAGTATAAGCCTAGGGTGGGAAATGCAGCAGCTACTGAGTAAACAATGCCCATCTGCAGCCTCACTGCCCATCTGCAGCCTCACTGGGCCCATCTGCAGCCTCACTGGGCCCATCTGCAGCCTCACTGGGCCCATCTGCAGCCTCACTGGGCCCATTTGCAGCCTCACTGTGTCCATTTGCAGCCTCACTGTGTCCATTTGCAGCCTCACTGTGTCCATTTGCAGCCTCACTGGGCCCATCTGCAGCCTCACTGGGCCCATCTGCAGCCTCACTGGGCCCATTTGCAGCCTCACTGTGTCCATTTGCAGCCTCACTGTGTCCATTTGCAGCCTCACTGTGTCCATTTGCAGCCTCACTGTGTCCATTTGCAGCCTCACTGTGTCCATTTGCAGCCTCACTGTGTCCATTTGCAGCCTCACTGTGTCCATTTGCAGCCTCACTGTGTCCATTTGCAGCCTCACTGTGTCCATTTGCAGCCTCACTGTGTCCATTTGCAGCCTCACTGTGTCCATTTGCAGCCTCACTGTGTCCATTTGCAGCCTCACTGGGCCCATTTGCAGCCTCACTGGGCCCATTTGCAGCCTCACTGGGCCCATTTGCAGCCTCACTGGGCCCATTTGCAGCCTCACTGGGCCCATTTGCAGCCTCACTGGGCCCATTTGCAGCCTCACTGGGCCCATCTGCAGCCTCACTGTGTCCATCGGCAGCCTCACTGTGCCCGTCTGCAGCCTCACTGTGCCCATCTGCAGCCGTACCTTTGATAACTAAAACAGGGGGATACAGTTTCCCAGCATTGTATCAGTGTTCCTCTATCACAGACGAGGAGAGGGCGGGGCTTTGTTACAATGGACGGCCGCTGAACAGACGGCATGACACAGCGGGAGACACCCGCTGTTTTAGTATTCACAGGTACAGCTGCAGATGGGCACCCTCACTGGAGTATAAACCGAGAGGGGGGGGGGGTTCAGCCTAAAAAATGTGTTGAAAAACTTGGCTTGTGCTCGAGTGTATATATAACAAAAAAAAGACCCAAAGTTTAGAAAAAAAAAAACATCTTCTACTTTCTGTTATGAAACATAGCCAATAAAAAAAAAATTGAATTTCTTCATAAATTTTGGCCAAAAAATATTCTGCTTCATGTCTTTGGTAAAAAAAAAATCCTGATAAGTATATATTGAACGGTTTGTCTGAAAGTTATAGCGTCTACAAACTATGGTGTATATATACTGGAATTTTTATTTATTTATTTTTCTACTACTAATGGCGGTGATCAGTGACTTATAGTGGGACTGCGTTAGTGCGGCGTGCAATCTGAAACTAACTGATGCTAAAGAGGAGGGGGGGGTGACATCTCCAGTGCCACTAATACAGTGATCAGTGATAATACTATACACTGTCACTAATGACACTGGCTGGAAAGGGGTTAACATCTAGGGTGATCAATGGGTTAAATGTGTGCCTAACCATGTTTAGTATGTTTACTGTGTGGTGTTTTACTAAGCGATGTGCTGGTTTTTACTCCCTGCTTCCCCAGGGAGAAAAAAAAACAGCACGTTACTTCTATGTGTAGAGAGCCCTGTGTTGTTTATGCAACAAAGAGAAAAAGTGGCACATCCAGAGATGAAGAAAAATGTGTAGAATCAAAGGTTAAAAAACATGACACACGAGGGATCCACACTATTCAGCCGACGCGTTTCACACAAAGTGCTTAATCATTGCAATCATTTCAGTCAATCATTTCCATTTAATTTTTGTCACTGTAAGAATGCCGCTGACGAAAACTTTTTTTTTTTTTTTACCGTAATGCATTTGCCCCATTACCTGTTCTACCCACCTCCATACCTAAACACTTGTCTGACTCCTGTCACCGCTCCAGCATCTCTCCCATCACTTCCTGCTTTCACTGTAGACACTGATGCCCATGGCTCCTGCTGCTGTGTCAGTAAGACTACAGTGAGGAGGGGGCAGGGGTGTGTGGCTTACTGACGCTGTCTGTGTCTATAGACGCACACAGCCCTACTTGGGAATAGGTACGCACAGATGCCCCTATAGCACCCACCTTACTAAGGAAGCACCCCAAGCAATGAGAAGCTGACCGCTCTGGTGGGGGACTGACAAAATAGGAGGTAAGCGACCGCTCTGTGCAATATCAACAGAGAAGGTAAATATTACTTCTATTTATTTTAAACCCCCAAAAATTGCTTTTATTATGACTTTAGTATAAAGAGTAATGTTACATTGATGGTTTATTACTACTTTCATTATGGTCCAATGGGCAGTTAGGTGGCACAGCTCAGGATATTCCATATTGAATAGTTGGATCACCTTACTTGTCCCTACAGTGCGACTAAGGCCGTGAATCACAAGACCAGCAGAACAGAATTATGAATATTATTATTATTTATTAATATATAAATTTTATATATTTATAATCTATATATAAATCTTGTATAATAATACCGTATATACTCGAGTATAAGCCGAGTTTTTCAGCACATTTTTTTGTGCTGAAAATGCCCCCCTCGGCTTATACTCGAGTCAAGCACTTTTCTGCAGCAGAGAATTACATTTTCCATACCGACTTTGGGGCCCCGTATCTCGGGGCCACTTGGTTCTAGGAACCCCAGCTTTGGATATGTTGTAGTGTTAGTTCCACTGGGTTTGCACAGCAAATTTGGGTGTTCCTAGCACCAAGGGACACCAAGATACGGGGCCCCAGATTCGGTCAACTGTGTCTGTCTGCAGCAATGTCATTTCGGGACCCTTTGGGTCAGAGACCCCAAATTTTGGCTGCAGCTAGCGGGCATCTAGGAACCCTTAACTACCGAGTTTGAAGTTCGGGTGACCTATGGCTGCAAATGGGCACAGTGAGGCTGCAAATGGGCACAGTGAGGCTGCAAATGGGCATTGTTGAGCCTCTTTTCCACTTACAGTAGCTGCGCATTTCTCACCCTCGTCTTATACTCGAGTCAATAAGTTTTCCCAGTTTTTTGTGGTAAAATTAGGTGCCTCGGCTTGTATTGGGGTCGGCTTATACTCGAGTATATACGGAAATAATTATGAATATTATGGGGGGAAGTTTGGGGGTGGGGTGTTATGTGTCAGTTTGTTCTGGAGGAGGGAGGGAAACAAAGGAAGACAGTAAGAAAAATAAGCTTGGGTCATTTGGCTCTTGCGTAATAGCCAGAAAGGGCTAGGAGACACCTGATTGTTTTCCAGCTTTGACTGCAAACAACTGGATTGGCTGAATGTTATTTTGTTTTTTGACATATATAACATGACCTCTGTTGTGTCTAAATGACCTCTCGTTCTTGTCCCTCAGGGCGCTTACTACACACAGCCTGTCTATGCTGCACAGCCCCACGTCATCCACCACACCACTGTGGTCCAACCAAACAGCATTCCTTCTGCGATATACCCGGCCCCCGTAGCGGCACCACGGACTAATGGCGTTGCGATGGGAATGGTTGCCGGGACCACCATGGCCATGTCAGCAGGTGGGTTCTCCTACGGTGAGTAAAGGTGAAACGTCTGACTTCGGGTCACCCATAGCTAGAGATGAACTGTACCAAAGAGGGCCTGTCATTTAAATGGCCGGTGATAGATGTAGAGAGACCTCGGCTGCTGGAATCTGGAGGGTGAATTCCAAAAACTGGAGGCTGATTCAGCCTGCCAGAAAACCATCGAAAATTCAGATGTCCGTTATGGTGAGACAGAGGTATTAAAGTGGTTATAAACCCATTTAAAATAAATAAATAAATAAAACACCTGCAAGACCAAGGCATAATGAGCTAGTATGCATAGGATACTAGCTCATTATATAATACTCACCTGAGATCAAAGCCCTAGGTGCGGTGCGTGTACACAGCACCGGCCGGCGACATCACTCCCGGGGGTTACTTCCGGGTATCGCAGCTCCAGCGCTGTGATTGGCCGGAGCCGCGATGACGTCACTCCCACGCATGCGCGAGGTAATGGCACACTCACTGAACCAACGGCGCATACGTGCCATTGCTTCAGTTTGTGTCAGTGCGCATGTGCCGATGACGTCGGCACATGAAAATACAGGGGATATCTCCTAAACTGTGCACTTTTAGGAGATATCCGGGGTTGCTACAGGTAAACTTTATTATAGGCTCACCTGTAGCAAAAAGTGGTCTGTAAGGGTTTACAATCACTTTAAAAGAAGAGTCCAAATAAAGTGCATGCATACATATAGCCAATTTTTTTATCACTTTTGGATAAAGTAGGGAAGAGTAAAAACCCCTTGTTGCTTTATTTTTCTGTCTCTTTTCCATTGGGGGGATTTCTATTTCTGTTTTTATCTTGAAGATGAAAGTAAGAGGAAGTTCCTCTAAAATGTCACCAGAAGAGGTGTTACTATTAATATAGTTATTACCCTTACATTTAGTTCTGGTGACCACTGTACGTGTTTTCGTTTCTTATTCTTTTCTGTCTCTGGGACAGTGGTCACCAGGACAGATAGCGGTATATTTGTCTATCATGGGGCACAGACAGCAATAAAAACTTGATGGGGATTGTAATACTTTCCCGCTCTATCCAAAACAAACTAAAAAAAAAGTTTAGGCTATACTTACATTTTAAATCTGCATTTTCATTTCTAAATCAAAGCTGAACCAGCCAGAAAGCACAGAATAGTTTTTGTAAGCTACTTGTTTATCGTGTCCAAAAACACACTTTTTTAAATAGTTTTTTTGTAATATTTTCTTCCACAAACGTGAATTTTGGCTCATGTTTACGAAAGCTTCCATGTAATGGGACCAGGCACCTCTACTTTCTTTCTACGGAGAAAGAAAATAGTGGAGTTTACATTATCTTTCGTGGGCACTCGCCCTGCAGTGGAGAAGTTTCCTTGTGTCCCCCAGTGTTTCCTGGTAGAGAAGATTCCTAGGGTCCCTTGTATTTCCTAGTGGAGAAGATTCCTAGGGTCCCTTGTATTTCCTAGTGGAAAAAATTCCTAGTGTCCCATTTATTTCCCAGTGGAGAAATGTCCTAGTGTTTCCTAGTGGAGAAGCTTCCTAGTGTCCCCTGTGTTTCTTAGTGGATAAGTTTCATAGTGTCCCCTAGTATTTCCTAGTGGAGAGGATTCCTAGTACCCCCCAGTGTTTACTATTGGAGACATTTTCTAGTGTCTCCTAGTGGAAAAATGTCCTAGTGTCTCCTAGTGGAGAAGTTTCCTAGGGTCCCCCAGTGTTTCCTAGTGGAGAAGAATCCTAGTGTCCCCACGGTGTCTCCTGGTGGAGAAGATTCTTGGTGTTCTCCAGTGTCTCCTAGTGGAGAAAATTCCTAGTGTTTCCTACTGGAGAAGATTCCTTGTTTTACTTGTGTTGCCAAGTGTCCCCTAGTATTTCCTAGTGGAGAATTTTTCCTAGTGTCCCCCAGTGTCTTCTAGTGGAGAAGATTCCTAGTGTCCCCTAGTATTTCCAAGTGGAGAAGTTTTCCTAGTGTCCCCCAGTTGTTTTCTAGTGGAGAAGATTCCTAGTGTCCCCTAGTGGAAACGTTTCCTATAGTGCCCCCTGGTGTTTCCTAATTGAGAATAAGGTTCCTAGTGTCCCCTAGTATTTCCTATTGGAGAATTTTCCTAGTGCACTTCAGTGTTATCTAGAGGAGAAGTTTCCTAGTGTCCCCCAGTGTCTTCTAGTGGAAACGTTCCCTAGTCCCCCTGGTGTTTCCTAATTGAGAAGAAGATTCCTAGTGTACCCTAGTATTTCTTAGGGGAGAAGTTTCCTAGTGCCCCCTGGTGTTTCCTAATTGAGAAGAAGATTCCTAGTGTCCCCTAATATTTCCTAGTGGAGAAGATTCCTAGTGTCCTCCAGTGTCTCCTAGTGGAGAAGATTCCTAGTGTCTTCTAGTGGAGAAGATTCCTAGTGTCCCCTAGTATTTCCTAGGGGAGAAGTTTCCTAGTGCCCCCTGGTGTTTCCTAATTGAGAAGAAGATTCCTAGTGTCCCCTAGTATTTCCTAGTGGAGAAGTTTCCTAGTGTCCTCCAGTGTCTCCTAGTGGAGAAGATTCCTAGTGTCCTCCAGTGTCTCCTAGTGGAGAAGATTCCTAGTGTCCCCTAGTATTTCCTAGTGGAAACATTTCCTAGTGCCCCCTGGTGTTTCCTAATTGAGAAGAAGATTCCTAGTATTTCCTAGTGGAGAAGATTCCTAGTGTCCTCCAGTGTCTCCTAGTGGAGACAATTCCTAATGTCCCCTAGTATTTCCTAGTGGAAACGTTTCCTAGTGCCCCCTGGTGTTTCCTAATTGAGAAGAAGATTCCTAGTGTCCCCTAATATTTCCAAGTGGAGAAGTTTTCCTAGTGTCCCCCAGTTGTTTTCTAGTGGAGAAGATTCCTAGTGTCCCCTAGTGGAAACATTTCCTATAGTGCCCCCTGGTGTTTCCTAATTGAGGATAAGGTTCCTAGTGTCCCCTAGTATTTCCTAATGGAGAATTTTCCTAGTGCACTTCAGTGTTATCTAGAGGAGAAGTTTCCTAGTGTCCCCCAGTGTCTTCTAGTGGAAACGTTTCCTAGTCCCCCTGGTGTTTCCTAATTGAGAAGAAGATTCCTAGTGTACCCTAGTATTTCTTAGGGGAGAAGTTTCCTAGTGCCCCCTGGTGTTTCCTAATTGAGAAGAAGATTCCTAGTGTCCCCTAATATTTCCTAGTGGAGAAGTTTCCTAGTGTCCTCCAGTGTCTCCTAGTGGAGAAGATTCCTAGTGTCCTCCAGTGTCTCCTAGTGGAGAAGATTCCTAGTGTCCCCTAGTATTTCCTAGTGGAAACATTTCCTAGTGCCCCCTGGTGTTTCCTAATTGAGAAGAAGATTCCTAGTATTTCCTAGTGGAGAAGTTTTCTAGTGTCCTCCAGTGTCTCCTAGTGGAGAAAATTCCTAGTGTCCCCTAGTATTTCCTAGTGGAAACGTTTCCTAGTGCCCCCTGGTGTTTCCTAATTGAAAAGAAGATTCCTAGTGTCCCCTAATATTTCCTAGTGGAGAAGTTTCCTAGTGTCCTCCAGTGTCTCCTAGTGGAGAAGATTCCTAGTGTCCCCAGGTCTCGCCTCTGGCCTCCAAAGCATCTGATCACACTGACATCGGTTTGATCAGATGCTTTTTCAAGTCGGCAACGGCTTGTTTAGATGAGACCGAAACCAGAAGTGATAAAATCCTCATCGCTTCCGGTTTCTGAGGTCGCGTGGTGTGTGGAACAACATCAGTTCCTTTCAGTGTGTGCCTGGAACTGGGTTCTGTCGGTCGCATCCTCACGGGCTCATTAATCGCACTGGAGAGCCTGGTAAAGGTGGCGGGAGGGGGGTGGGACCCCCTTCTCCCGCCTGAAAAAAGTAATCAGCGGCTTCTTAGCTGCAGTGATGACCAAGATATCACCCTTCCAATCCAGCGGTACGTCAACGGTGCTCCAAATTATTTGTGTCAATTGTAATCTCTCTGTACCACAGGAAAGACAAAGTAATGAAGCAGACTGACTGACAGAATCTTATTGAATTAGTAGGACAGATCTTAACTTTCATCGCTTTCTTTTTATCCAGGCACGTTACTGACCACGCCTCAGCACACTGCCCTAGGAGCACATCAAGTCTCTGTGCCAACATACAGAGCTCAAGGAACCCCAGCGTACAGCTATGTACCTCCCCACTGGTAATCTGCTGGCCTGTCTATGTAAGTACAATAGCCATGATCATACTCTATATACAGAGCTTTCCTATATACAGAGATATGGTGGTATTAGTGAGACCTCTTGTGGTGCCTCAGTGAACAGCAATGCTTGTGACACAATTGATTTAGCAAGGGCCCGTTCCTATTGTGCGTTGCTCTCAAACATGCAATCTCAGCCATTGAGTCACAATGTGTAAAAAGTTTATGTACTCAAAATCATTTTTTTTTTTTTTTTTTTTTTTAGTACATTTGGTATCTTACCCCACTTCCTGGACAGAAAGGGGGTGAAAGTGCCCAGTAGGCAAGTGGTTAATATCAAAATTAACCCTGGGGGGGGGGGGTCCATGTTACTCTTTAATTTAACCTCTACTACCATCTTATCGAGAGTCAAAAAAATTGCAGAAGGCCTTTTTTTTCCCCTACAAAATTTTTATTATTTAGGGAGTCGCATGTAAGGCATGCCGAAATACTATAACTGCATTATATATCAGATAAAGACATATCACATCAATATGAGATTGTAACGTTATGGGTACAAGACAATAGCAGGAGAATGATGCATAAACCCAGTACATAAAGGGATGCATTCTAAAAAGTGGTCTTTCCCCGTCATTTTCTAAAATGCAGTCCCTCTATGGATGTTTGTATAATATAGTCATTGATACTGGGGATATCATGTAACAAGAAACAAAGAGAACATAACAGACAGCCAAGAGCACAGCCATGGTACAGGCATACCCCACTTTTAAGTACACAATGGGGTTTATTTACTAAAGCTGGAAAGTGCAAAATCAGGCTCACTTCTGCATAGAAACCAATGAGCTTCCAGGTTTTATTACGAAAGCTTAATTGAACAAGCTGTGGTTAGAAGCTCATTGGTTTCTATGCAGAAGTGAGCCTGATTTTGCACTTTTCAGCTTTAGTAAATAAGTCCCATTGTGTACTTAAAAGTTGGGTATGCCTGTACTGCAGTCCTACTATTAAAGTGTATCTAAACCTAAAAATGTAATATATTGTAGAAAAATAGTGCTTGGTGTGGTGTCTGCATGGTGGTAGAACAATTGGTAGTTTAACCACTTGCCACCCGCCATATAGCAGAATGAGGGCGGCAGGCAAAGTGGTTGTGATATCCTGACCGGACATCAAATGACTTGATTGGGATAACATAGCCGGCGTGCGCCCGCGGGGTGCGCAGCGATCACAGGTGCGGTGTGTCAGTCTGACATACTGCAACTTCGATCGTGGTATGAAGCCTCTGACAGATGACCAATCACAGCTGATCATCGCGTGAACAAGGAAGTGCCGGTAAACGGCTTTCTTCGGGTCACGCTGACAGGGATAGCCAATCGGTGGCTCTCCCTGTCAGAGGGGGGTCTGTGCTGATAATCAGCACATTCATTATCAGCACAGCCCCCATTAAAAGGTGCCCATCAGTGCCCAACACCTGCCAGCTTGTCCCCATGATAAACGCCTGTCAATGCCCAACAGTGCCCACAACAGTACCAATCAATGCCCCATCAGTAATGCCTGTCAGTCCGCATCAAAGTGCCAATCAGTGCCACTCAGTAATGCCTGTCAGTAGCTCCTCATCAGTGCTGCCTATCCAGTGCTGCCTATCCAGTGCTGCCTATCCAGTGCCGCCTATCCAGTGCCGCCTATCAGTGCCGTCATTGCTGCCTATCAGTGCCCATCGGTTTTTTCTTTTTAAATTGTCGTTTTTTTTCGTTTATAGTGCAAAAATTAAAACCCGCAGAGGTGATCAAATACCACCAAAAGAAAGCTCTATTTGTGGGAAGAAAACGATAAAAATTTAGTTTGGGTACAGTGTTGTATGACCGCGCAATTGTCATTCAAAGTGCAACAGCGCTGAAAGCTAAAAATTGTCCTGGGCAGGAAGGGGGGAAAGTGCCCGGTATTGAAGTGGTTAAAGTGATTGTATAGGCCAAACATCCTCAAACTACGGCCCTCCAGCTGTTGCAGAACTACATATCCCATGAGGCATTGTAAAACTCTGACATTCACAGACATGACTGGGCATGATGGGAATTGTAGTTCCTGAACAACTGGAGGGCCGTAGTTTGAAAACCTCTGGTATAGGCTTTTCTTTTAAGTTAAAATAACAAACAGGTTTATACTTGCCTTCTCTGTGCATAGAGCGGCCTCGAACCTCCTCTTTCTCAGGTCCACCGCTGGCACTTTTGGCTCCTCCTCTTGTCCGTGTACCATCATAGGAAGTGCTAATAGTGCAAAGTCCCAAAATTAGGTGCATGATGACTATCAATCTTCCTCCATAATAAATGCACTGTCAGCGTGGATTATTTCTGGTCAATTATTTTTGGGGACACTGCATATGCATTTATTATGGAGGAAGATTCATTTTCATCCTTGCACCTAATTTTGGGACTTTGTTTGCACTATTAGCACTTTTTTAAGGCGGAAGATTGATATTCATCTTTCATTTGTTTGCACTGTCAGCACTTTTAAGGAATGGTTGCCACCTACTGGTGATTATGCCTTATTACATGTATTGTTTATGTTAATTTTTTTTTGGTTTAACCACTTACCGACCAACCGCTGCAGTTACACTGCGGCAGGTTGGCTCGGGTGCGCAAATCGTACACAATGATCTGTGGGCACGCGCGCGCCCGCCCCCATTGGCCAGCCAGGGGAGCCAATGAGCTGGTCCGCCGGCCACCCACGGTCGTTCCCTGCAGTGACAGAACAGGGGATCTGCCTGTGTAAAGACGGATCTGTGTGTTGTCCCAGTGAGCCCTTCCTCCATACAGTTAAAACGCACACTGAGGGAACACAGTTAACCCCTTGATCGTCCCTGATGTTAACCCCTTCCCTGCCAGTGTCATTAGTACAATGTCAGTGCATAGTTTTAGCACTAATATATAAAAAGTGCAGTGCTAAGAAAACACTGTGAAGTGTAGTGAAATAAATAAAGATAAGAAGTGATATGAACACAAATTAATATAAAAATGCATAATAACCACAACATATAAAGTCCAATCACTAAGTGACAAAGTGTGAAATAAATTTCATAAGACAAGTGTCCAAATGAAATCAATTCCTTGATGGCAAAACAAAGAGATGTAATCACAGGGGTATCTGTAAAGCACATTCAATACAGGGTAGGCATTCGTCTGTTCGGAAATTATAGATAAATACTCCTTACCAGACACGGTGGACCCACCTGTCGTACGACAGTGGATCAGTAGGGCTTATATCGGCCAAGGCCAGATGGTCATCTGAGGGACACGCTCTGTTGTAAACGGAACCTGTGAAGAAGTTTGCTTGGTGCAAGTTGAAGACCATTAGGTCGAAACGCATCAGCCCTTCTTTCCCCACACTGCTTTTTCTTTTTATCCTGTTTGTGATCATTTACAGTCATCAAATACTGCAAAAGACTTGAGACTGGGGCAGAGGTTCACCTTCCAGCAGGACAACGACCCTAAACATACAGCCAGATCTACAATGGAATGGTTTAGAACAAAGCATATTCATGTGTTAGAATGGCCCACTCAAAGTCCAGACCTAAATCCAATTGAAGATCTGTTGCTGTTCACAGACGCTCTCCATCCAATCTGACAGAGCTTGAGCTATTTTGTAAAGAAGAATGGGCAAAAATGTCACTCTCTAGATGTGCAAAGCTGGTAGAGACATCCCCAAAAAGACTTGCAGCTGTAATTGCAGAGAAAGGAGGTTCTACAAAGTATTGGCTCAGGGGGGCGCCATACAAATGTACCCCACACTTTTCATATATTTATTTGTAAAACTTTTTATTAGAGGAGAGATATACTGTATATACTATTATAAGAGTATATACTATTAGAGGAGATATATACTACTAGAGGAGATATACTATATATACTACTAGAGGAGATATACTATATATACTACTAGAGGAGATATACTATATATACTACTAGAGGAGATATACTATATATACTACTAGAGGAGATATACTATATATACTACTAGAGGAGATATTCTGTATATACTACTTGAGGAGATATTCTGTATATACTATTAGAGGAGATATACTGTATATACTACTAGAGGAGAGATATACTGTATATACTATTAGAGGAGAGATATACTGTATATACTATTAGAAGAGATATACTGTATATACTATTAGAGGAAAGATATACTGTATATACTATTAGAGGAGATATACTGTATATACTACTAGAGGAGAGATATACTGTATATACTATTAGAGGAGAGATATACTGTATATACTATTAGAGGAGAGATATACTGTATATACCATTAGAGGAGAGATATACTGTATATACTATTAGAGGAGAGATATACTGTATATACCATTAGAGGAGAGA
This sequence comes from Aquarana catesbeiana, assembly GCF_042186555.1. Lineage (NCBI taxonomy): Eukaryota > Metazoa > Chordata > Amphibia > Anura > Ranidae > Aquarana > Aquarana catesbeiana. The sequence continues at coordinate 36,191,690 of NC_133325.1, read as the reverse complement.
TATACTGTATATACTATTAGAGGAGAGATATACTGTATATACCATTAGAGGAGATATATACTGTATATACTATTAGAAGAGATATACTGTATATACTATTAGAGGAAAGATATACTGTATATACTATTAGAGGAGAGATATACTGTATATACCATTAGAGGAGAGATATACTGTATATACCATTAGAGGAGATATATACTGTATATACTATTAGAAGAGATATACTGTATATACTATTAGAGGAAAGATATACTGTATATACTATTAGAGGAAAGATATACTGTATATACTATTAAAGGGTGAATCTAGTAAATATCAGACTCAGAGATCATTTTTTTTTATTAAAAAAAAAACAATACAATGTCTTCCTTCAAAAAAATTTTAATTTTAAGAACGTTTGTTCGATTTTCTAATCGTTAGTGGGGTCAAATCGATATTCATTTTCAACCACAGTGACGAGAACATTTGGAAATAGAAAACTTCTTTAAATTATCAGACAATGTATTTGGTTTTCGTTCAGAAATTACATTCATTTTAAAAACAGAATGTTAAAAACAAGTGAGAATTTCAAACGACATTCTTTCATTCAGCGAATGTACAAAGATTTTTCATATGAATATTCTTGTCTGAAAATGGATCGGTGTGGCCGACATAAGGCTCAGTACACACCTATGCAGTTTGCTTTTGATCTGTTTCTGCAGTGCTTTTTGCTGTGCGTTTTTAATTTTTGCGCACATGATTTTGCTGCAATTTGTGTTTTTGCAATTTTTTTTTGGCCAATTTGTTGTCGGGCAGATTAAAAAACAAATTGCTGCAAAAGAACACATTGCATACTTTTCTGCAGCTTTTCCATTGAAGTATATTGAACCAAAAAAGCACCATTTTGCGTTCAAAAAAAGTCCCCGATCGTTTCCAAATACGCAGCGGCTGAAAAAAAGCATAGATGTGAACAGGTCCCATAGGAAACCATGTAAACGAACTGTAGTGCGTTTCTACAAAAAGCACCAAAAAAGTAAACACAAAGATGTGAACCAGGTCTAAGACGTTTAGTAACATAATGGGGTTAAAAAAACTAAAATGAGCCCTTTATAGTACAAAAAAAAGCAAATAATCACTACTGTAAGGGGTTCATTTTTTTTACTGTAGAACAGTGAAAGTAATATTTACAGTAGCGATTATTTACAGTAGCCATATAAATGGCTCATTTTAGTTTTTTTTTAACCCCATTATGTTACTGGCCGATTAATCGATTATGAAATCGGTGATGATTAATCGATTAGTTGTTTCAGCCCTAATTGAAATGTATTGTAATTGTACTGTCTCCCTTTATACTGTAAAGCGATGCGCAAACCATTGTCGCTGTATAAATCCTGTATAATAATAATATTTTCAGTGACCAAACTTATTTTATTTTTAATTTTTTTTATCTTGCAGGTCTGGAGTAAAACATTGTATGCAAACGCTCAAGTCTTACATGGGTGCTGGAACAACTGACGAGCGGCACCAAGTCTGTCTGCAAGATCAAAAACAACGGAACACACACAAAAAAAAAAAGAAAAAAAAAAAAAAAAAAGTGCATCGGTCACTTTATTACTCTTTAGTGTTTTTGTAAAAGCTGCTTTTCTGTAAGCCGCCACCTTTTCTGTTTTCCATGTGTCACTCGTTAGCCGCGACCAAGCGCAGAGGCCACCCCCTTCTCCGCCTACGACATTGCTGGCGTCTCTGTGTGTTTTCTGACACTCATTGAAACATTTCCCTTTTTCTATTTTTTTTTTTCTATTTTTTATTACGATTCATCATTTTGTTTTTTGTTTTTAATTCTTCTTTGATCAGTTTTCGAAATTTCATTAATACTGTTTTAAAATTGTGTCTTCCAAAGCTCACTGTCTGGCATTAGAGAATTGTCGAAAATTCTGTTCTCGTTGAAGCTGTGATGGCTCTCGCTTTGTCACAGGAAAACTACGAAACTAATGCAACGTTTTTTGTTTTTGTTTTTTTTTTTGCTTAGTTTTATTTTTGCAATGAAATTCGAGGCTGCTATACTAGTTTTTTTTCTTGTGGGGAAAAACTAGAAGTATTCTAGATGTTACGTACTAACCACCACTTTTCTGTAAAAGCACAAAAAACAAACGTGTCTCGTGTTTTTTGTTTTTTTTTGTGTTGGAGGGTATCAAACATCCCCCATCTCCCCCCCCACACACACAAACACACACACGGGCCTTGCCCCCTCATCTGAACAGTTCATAAAAGCGGCACAAGACCACTATACCAACGTGCTATCGCAGATACACCACAATTGTATCCCGGCGTCATGCACCCGAGTGGTGTCCGGGACCCTCGCACGCGGTCCAGTCTTTTACTCTAGTTGATGAGATGTTGTATTTGTGAGACAGTGTTATGGATAGAAAGGCTTGAGTGTTATTGTAGATAGCTCAGTCCTAGTTTGCATGTTCGTATAGGAATGAACAATTTACTCCACGATGTACTGTAGCTCGGTGGGGCCTGCCATGGCAAAGCAGTGAGCCACTGTTACCCTCCTATTAGGAAACTCCGACTCCCACCTTTTCACAGCCGCCCACCCGGTTCAACGACTATCTGCTCGATGCAAAAGATGTATGAAGCCTCTGCAGCAGATATGCAATATACAAGCCTTAAGTCAAGGCGCAAACAACTGGCATCTTTGCCGTGGCTGAGGAACTGCAACCTCCGGGCACACTGGGCATTGTAGTTCCCCTGTCGCCACGGTGAGGCCAACTTGCCCCATGCCTGTAGCTGTAAGTGTTTCTAGTTTCTGTAACTGGAGACTACTATCATATATTAAGTGTTTTTTTTTTTTTTTGTGCATTTTGGCACCGTCCCGTCCCCCACCCCTTCCAGTCACGATTACACAATTACCTCAGCTTAGCACTGGAATTTCCGATAAGCCTAGCTTTCTAGAACACTAAACATCAGAATACACTACAGACCAGTCCTCTTTTTATTTTTTTTAAAGCTGACATTTTATTGGTGATTTTTCAGTATTGGTCATTCGTTTTATAATGTGATTTGGGGTGGCCTCCCACGGGCAGCTTGCAGAAGAGACACACTTACCTTTCCCAATCAGGACAAAGTAACATTGTCTCCAGATAGCCCATCAACCGAGGCATGTATACTTGCCCAACAACCTGCTGCTTCCTACTGCAGAATCAGGTCTAAGGTCCAGTGTTGGAGTCTAGACTGGGAAGGTTATCCCATGAGCCCTTCCACGTGATAATGTTGGGGTCTTATGAATTGCAGCTCAGACCCAGGCACTGTCACATGAAGAAGGTCACAAGCTCCCTCGAACCTGGAAGCCCCTCTTGATTGACATGGGCTCTGGTTTTGCAGAGAGGCGTCATGGCTCCTTACCTGTCTCGGGAAGTGGGCTATTTGTTCTGAATAAGCAAAGTGACATATCCTTCCATGAATTTGCATGTCAGAGTGCCCATACTCTTACAGGTCTTGTCCCTTTTTATTTCCAGAGAAACCAGGGGGCTTAAAACCTAGCAGCACAACTGTGGACTTGCAGCTCGGAAGTCAATGACTTACATTGCCTTTCCCATCCTGTAGTACCACCATCTGCAGCTTGAAAGTCAATGACTTTGCATGGCTTTCCCATCCTGCAGTGCCACCATCTCTATTGCAGCTTGGAAGTCAATGACTTGGCATACCTTTCCCATCCTGCAGTGCCATCATCACTATTGCAGCTTGGAGGTCGATGACTTGGCATGCCTTTCCCATCCTGTAGTACCACAATATCTATTGCAGCTTGAAAGTCAATGACTTGGCATGCCTTTCCCATCCTGTAGTACCACTATCTCTATTGCAGCTTGAGTCAATGACTTGGCATGCCTTTCCCATACTGAAGTGCCACCATCTCTATTGCAGCTTGGAAGTCAATGACTTGGCATGCCTTTTCCATCCTATAGTGCCACCATCTCTATTGCAGTCGGAAGTGGCCATCAGACTGAGTGCACTGGGTTTGGGGCCCCCAGGGAGCTTTGGAAAAAAAACCCTGTGATCCAAAGTTAAGTTTCAGGTAGACATCTTTTTTCTGCTGCTGAAATGTTAGGACTCGTTCACAACACGTGGTCTGTATATGTGTGTTCCTGTGCATTACCATTCATTGTCTATTGCACCCAGAACGCATCTACAGTACACTGCAATGCACCTGCACTGAAGTGCACCATAATGCATCATAACTCACAGATGCTAATGCTCTGTGTATTGCAGTGTGATGCATTTTGGAAAAAAGCAGAGGACCTATTTTTTTCATGCGTTGATAGTCCATTCAAAATGGGCTTACGTGACTTGCCTCAAACCCATGCATTGCAGCGCACCATATTGTGGTGTGAATGGCTCTTATACCGCAGTGCAAATCTACATCGGTTTAATCCACATAGTCCAGCAGTTTATTATGCCCTCGAAGCGACAACACAAACCTACATACAATCACCTACTTATGTTTTGGTTTTACTGACTTTTAACACAAAACGTATCCAGTCTTTTCAGGAAAATGATAAAACCGCTCTTTTTTCCAGCATTTTGTATATCAAGCAGCATTGTACATCAGATGTGTTTGTTGCAAATACCGTATAGTGTTGTCATGTAGTATTGCACTGTGTGCGGTCTTTGTGGCTGCAGTTGTTCCTTGTCTGGCTTTTAAGTTGGCTCTCCCAAGAAGTGGCACGGTCTGGCTGATTTGACGTTGAAGGAACCGATGAAAAGTAGTAGCAATAACTTGCCTCCTGCAAGAGGGGAGGGGCTCTTTACTTGACCAATAGACTTGCTCCTCCCTGGATGCACAATATTGACATAGGTGTTTGTAAAGGTACTTTGCACTTGTTACTCTTTCTTTTGCTAACGGTACTGGAGGTTATTCGGAGAGATTAGGTTTAAGCAATACATTTTGTTGTGTGTGCATGTGCAAAAAAAAAAATAAATAAAATAATGGATTTTTTTTATGTTTCTCTTTAAAGGACTAGGAGGGTGTCAGTGAAGTGTCGTGTGCTTGTTATGTTTGCCCCTTTCTATCTGTTTAAACAGAAATTAAAGAGTTTTTTGTTTCATTCGAGTCAGTAGTGCAACATTTAGCTGCCAGCAACTTTTAACATGACTCACATTTTTAAAGGCTTGCTGATCCATATTCTTGTTTTTGTACACACATGCTCCCTCTAGTGGTCCCCTTTTTATCAGGGAATGTAAGAAGTGTCGATAGGTAAAGAGAATAGGACTTTGTCCATTTATAGCACAGTGATGGAGTTTGCAGATAGCTCACCCTCCAGGTAGCTGTACTTACCCAGCTGTTCTCCAAGGCCACAATGCTTCTTGGCATTGGGGAGCACATGGCCACCCTGTGTGACACTGACCCGCTAACAGACCCAAACACTGTTAAAGTGGGAGGGTTGAAGGCATGACCTCATCTCCCTTTCTAAATTTTAACAATAAAGCTTAGGTGGGGATGCTGCAGCTGCAAGGGAGTGTGGCTGGGTAGGCACATTACTTTCAACTGATTATATCCACATTTATAGCTAAAATATCCCTACATAGTTTTCATTTAAAGGGTAATTTCACTCCACCTTTATCAACCTTGTAAAAAATACTTCTCTCGGTGTATATTTAGCAGTTTCATGTTAATCTACATTTGCTAAGAATTCGGCAGCAGAATACAACAGTGGAGCTTCAAACATATAGTAAACATTATTGCCCTTTGTCCAAGCCTTTTACGGCCAAAAATGTACCATCTCTTCAAGGTCCATGCCTATAACAGTTCCAATGCATCTGCTCCCTCTCGGCTTGTACTTGTTAAGGAAAGAACTCTGCTTTCATGATGCCTTGCTGAACTGAAAATAGTTTATGATGCAGTTTAATATAAAATAACAGTTGTTCAGTTCCAAGCTAACATGGAGCAGTGCATACTGGAGGGGTAATCACTCAAGCACTTAAGTAAAATAACCTTGTACTCAGCCCCACAAGCAAAGTGGACCTGTCAAAATTATAACTAAAGGTTTCATTCTAAAATAAAAAGGGAGGCTACACATTGCTTCAAGACTTCTCTGTTATGAGCAGTTAAGTTAAGCAGTTAAGTACACAGGGGCAGAATGTCAAAAAAAAAAAGTCCAACATTCTGCCCGTGTGTATGTTGGTCTGTCCGAGAGAAGCCGGCTGTTTGCATCCCATCGACTCCCGATCAGCGCCCTCAGCCAATGGCAGAGAGCGCTGATTGGAGTGTTCTGGGGGGTCCCCCTGTCAGAACACAACAGCTCAGCGGGGGAGATCCCTAAACTAACCTTGCATGGTTAGTACAGCGACTCCAACTGGAGCTGACAGTTTTTTTATTTGTGTAAAAAAACTGTAGTGTGTACCCGGCTTTAGGGGGACCTCCGGATTACATCTTGTGTTGTTTAAACAGTAGGGAGAACACATTTAGTTTAAAGCTGATTGGCTGGCTTTGTGCTGTGAGTAAATCCAGTTGCATAGTGTATTGTTGAACTGTGGTGAAAAGTGGGGTGTTTGCTTGTGCCCATTACAGCTCCATGCCAGAAGACCTGCAATTCCTAATTTTTATATTGGTTTTTGAAGATAAGTAAACATAGCAAATGTCAATACATTTTCACTTCACAGTGCCCTCTGGCACTGGCAATCAGAAATACCAGCATCACTTTTTATTTTCCTGGCATGGTTCAGTCCATGTTAATAGAGCGTGTAACTCTCTAGATACTTTGTATTGTACTCCACAGAACAGCCAAGCACGGATGCGTGCTGCAGGACACCACTGCTTGTACAGTTCAACTAACCCTATATGCATTGGGGGCATGCCAGCTGTGCTAAACACAGGGAGGTGGAGATGGGGCTTGGGCAGCTGCTTTTTGGGGGGGGAAACCCACCACCAAAATGTAGTCCACAGTGATATTTAAACATTGAAGGTCAGGTTAGCTCTAGCAAACCACCCATGTGTATGTTTTGATACAGCTATGCACATTTTCTATACTGCTGCAGATTGTTCTTCGATATCAAATGTGTATGTACAATGACCGCTTCCTATCACTCAAATCGGATATAAATCAATCCCACACAGACTCCCAACGTTATAGATCATACACTTACTGTCTCTGTGACATTCCTTATGTTGATGTCCATGAGCCTCTCTGCAGAACTGCAAAGCCAGAAAATTTACTATCCAACCTTTCTTCATTAAATTTGATGGCCTATACATAGTACAATATGGTGCACTGAATAGCACACTCTTTTTTGATGGCTTTGGGGTTTTACAGATCATTTAAAGTTTACTGGAGTGAATATTTCCTGGAAAACTTTTCCTATAATGTCGAAAACATTTTTGGCATCATGTGATTCCTAGATTAATAGTGACAATTTAACTTCTCTTCTTACATAAATGACAAATGCACTAGCAAGAGATCATTGGGCCAGGGTGAGTATAGCATGAAAAAAAGCACTTGCTTCCATGACCTAGTGACTTAAAGTGAACCTTTCACCATAATAGACTAAAAGGCAATTTAATGTGGCACTTATTGATGGCACCAATGCCTAGATTACATAACAAAGTTGATCCAGTGACCCCCAGAACCTGAGCTGACACTTTATATTCAAATCTGCAACCAAATTAGTGGGCATTCCCCACTTCCTGCAATGCAGTTACTATGCTTTGTTTTTTGGTGGCTTTTGTATTGTACTGTGGAAAGCAGAAAGAGTGCCAGAGCTGGTATTGGACATGATCCTTTAAATATCCCCCAATTTTACTGATCCTGGCGACCTCTACCCCCATCTGTCTCCTTGAGGTGTTGGGATCATACAAGTCTGAGATAAATTCCCAACACCCATGCAAAAGATGTAGTCTGTTCTCTACCTCTATATGGCAGGGTTGTGTACTGTGAATCCTTTTTTGGAATGTGTATGGCTGTGTCAATGTTTGATACTTAGTTGAGAGAGAGGTGTTTACTATGCTCATTGCAGCCCCCGTATTGATGTTTGAAACTTAACTGAGAAAGAGGGGTGTGTACTGGTGCCCATTGCAGCCCCCTGTGTTGATTTTTGAAACTTAGCTGAGAGGGGTGTGTACTGGTGCCCATTGCAGCCCCTTGTGTTGATTTTTGAAACTTTGCTGAAAGAGCAAGAGAGGGGTGTTTTACTAGTGCCCATTGCAGCCCCCTACTAGGAGACTCTTTCATTTTCATATGGTTTCCCCTGATAAACAAAACAAGTCAGTATGTTTCATTTACAAAACAATTCAGGGAAAAATTGTCTTGCAAGCAATCTCCTTTTCAGTCTCCCAAATTGCATTGGGAGATTGAAATTTACATTTCATTAGTTGCATCTGGCAACACAGTCTGATGAAATACTTCCCTCCAAGCGTTATTTTTATTTTCACACTTCACTCACTCCGCTTCATTGATCCCAGCCTAGTGGACCTCCTGACCTACAAACTGATCTTGAAGCTGCTATTCCGTGTAAATTATATACCAACCCTCCACATAGTCACTCGTTTTGTTTTGTCCTTTTTAATATCTGGGATTTTTTTTTCTGTAAGATGGATCACTGCTCAGTATTTTTTTTTAATAAGGTGGAGATGAAAACAGAGAAGGATTTTCTTACAATCGATACATGATGTACAATCCACATTCGAATCCTTGTAAAGGGGAAAGTATGAACATATAGTAGTTATATCCGTTCAGTGCTACAATTATACCATTAGTAAGCAAGCCCTTATATGCGTATATATAAATATAAATGGAATATATCTTTGCTTTAAATATACTGTAATGCAAGACTTGAAAAAAAATGCATATTGATAGTTTTCTTGGCCCCTATAGTCAGCTCCACGCAAGCTGATCTGTGTGTACGAGTATTTGCTCTTGTAAATTTAGGAACGACGGCTAGTGTTTTTGTTTTATTTTTTAAATTTTTCTGCAGTTTGATTATGTAATTTATGACACTTTTTTTATTTTACCATAAGTGTTATTTGCGTTTTTGTTTGAGCAGTTGATGTTTATTAAACTTAACTAGAAGAAATGTAATGATGCAGAACATTTCAGAAACACAAGTCTTGGGGCTTTCACAGTTGTCTTGGTTGGAGAATGTAGCTTTTTTTTTTTTTTTTTTTACTTTGAAGGTGAACTTCAGGGAAAAAAAATATTTGCGCTTGCTGTGGGGTCCGTCTTCCAACTGGTCATTTTGCTTAGGGGATGATGAATAAGGTGATACACTTACCTTTTTCTCCATTCTTTCTTCATGTGACTGATCCTCAGAGGCCTCTTCCCTTCACTGCCTGACAGGTCGCAGCTCTCCGATATCACCCCATGCAATGGAGGACCAGCAGTCCTGTACTTTGTGAGGGCTCCAAGAGCCCACCTATGTTCTACAGCATCAGACACCAGAGAGGGCAAGAAATAAGGCAAGTATAACAGCTCATTCATCATCCCCTAGGCAAAACAAGCAGTTATCCCTTGCCGAGGGGAAGCGGGTCTGCCGCAAGGGTAAATGTTTTTTTTTGCCGGGGTTCAGCTTTCAGCTTTAGGGTTCAAACAAAAAAAAGTATTATTCGTGCTGTTGGAAGTGATTATTCGGCCTGACTGGCAGTTGCGGTTCAGTCTGCATAATAAAAACACACGGGACTGATGTATGAGAAGTGTGCTTGATGGAAAATTTCTTGTTGCCTATAGGTGCCAGAGTGCCGTTTTCAAAACAACAGGAGCTGGTGGAGGTGGTAAGAGTTTGTTGCTATGGCACACTTTCATTACAGGAAACCCTGTGGGTCTGGTTTATGAAATATGTGCCCATACCAGCTGCTCAAACCCTTGTCTGATTTGCCGAAGTGGCAGTTTATTTTTAAGGACAACAAAAACAATTTTCTCCTTGAGTTCCCATTTCATACATTAGCCCTGGTGGTCATGAGTACATAGACACTTCTAATTAGTGGAATACTCATGTATACATGCAGTCATGCAATTTCTGGAAACAAATGTTGTCAGCTGAAGAGGGTGAATATTGGTGGTGTCACAACTAAGAACCTGAAAGCAGCCATCTTGGGCCTAATGTATGAAGGATCCAAGGTATTCTTTAACACTAAGCAGTGAGAATCTCTTTACTGCTAGAAGAATTTGAGAATAAAATTGAATAATTGATTGGGTAGGGAGAAGCAGAGTTTCTAGTATAGAACCCAAGATGGCTGCCTCTATGACGTATATAGCCAGGTGTGCGGTAATAAAGGTGATAGAAGGTTCTTTAAAAGGTATTGTTTAAAATGTTGGTTTAATTATTGGAAGTTAGCGGGATTTTACTGCCATCATTCTTGGAACAATGTTTATAGCATTTACATTTTATTACAATTGAACATCTAATTTGGATTGATTAGGATAGCTTTTAATCTTTTGGGTTTACTGTCTGTCCACCATATCCTGGTCCAGCTGCTGTGAATGCTCTAAATGCTCTGCTGTGAGCTGAACCCTCTGGTTCTACATTGGTCTCTCTATGGAGAAGCCAACAGGGGCAGTGGCCCCAGCTTTATGGTTGAGGTTTCATCACAGACACTTTGTGGATTCTCTACAGTACTAAATATAGAGTCAATTTCAGAAAACAGAACTAGATTTTTCAACTCATACCAGAGCCCTAGCTGGCAGTGAGAGCGAATATCTTCCTAGAAGGCTCCCAACTCCACTCGCTCTCCCCGGCTGTTGGATTAAGAAGTCAAGCAATTGGGTTGGTAAATTCCACATAATCTAATTTAAATGGAGATTCCATGAAGACCCATAATCATGGCTACAGGTGAACTAAGTTGGTGCTCAGAATACCATGTTTCGGTGGACATGCCCTTTAATAGAAATGTAGTCCAATATAAATGCAAGGCAGGTACCATGGTGAGTACCGTGGTGATATCACTGACTTCCAGTGATCGGATAGCCTGGAGTACCTCAGCAATTTCACTGTTTTTTCAGTGATCGGGAAGGCTGGAGTACCACAATTGCGTCACTGAAGATTGGCTGGAGCACCACAGCAATGTCACTGGCTTTCAGTGAATAGATTGCTTGGATGCTACAGCTACATCACTGACTTACCTGTGGACTCAGACTGGAGAACCACAAAGATGTCACTGACTTCTAGTGAAGGGGCAGGCTGGAGTATCACAGTGATGTTACTGGTTTATAGTGAGCAGATTGGCTGAAGTACCACAATAATGTCACTGGCTTCCAGTGAATGGAAAGGCTGTAGTACCACAGCGACATCACTGGCTTTCAGTGAATGGATTGGTTGGATTGCTATAGCAACATCACTGGCTTCCAGAAGGATAGGCTGGAGTACCACAGCAAAGTCATTGGCTTCTAGTGAATGGATTGGCTGGAGTACTACAGCAATGTCACTGACTTCCAGTGAACATATAGGTTGGAGTACCACAGTGATGTCACTTGCTTCTAGTGAATGAATAGGCAGGTGTTTCCTGTATTTCCTCACATGGCCCCAGTAAGCAAATTAGTTGTTTGATGGATTTGAGCTACCATAAACTAGGCTTTTTTTTCAAACCCCATTTAATTTAGTTTCTGGGAAATAATTTTTACTCATGGATTATTGTTTAGTAAACTGATTGGATTTGGTATCTTCTGCTTTCTTGGGTATTAACAAATGAAAAGCAAAGCCAAGTCTTCCAAGGTCTTCGCTCCTAACCGCAGATAATCGTGAAAGCCCCAGGGCTCCGCCTTGTGAATATGAAGTGTAAAGTTTGTTGCTCTTTTTTATTTTAATGATCATTTCTAGATCTCCCTGAAACATTTAAGCCAAGAGTTTGTAACTGTACGATATTTACTGTAAGATGTAGAACATTCAATAACTATTAAAATGTTTCCAAAAAAAAGAAAGCTATCTCAGTTTGACTTATTTCCAGTGTCGGCCAATGGGCTGTATAATGTCATGTAATGCTTAGCACAGAACTCTGTACTCATGGTGCCAACAGCTCCAACCATCGTGTGTGCCATTCAAAGGACAACCTCTGTTTAATAGAACCTTTGACAATGTGGTTTGATTTTGTAACGAGTGCTTTCGTCATATAACGCTTCCTCTCAGTCTGAACAAGGCAATACTTGTCTGGTTGCTCAACATGAACTGTTTATTAGAACAAGAATACATTCTTATATACAGTTGAAGAGGAGGTTCCCCCCCTCCTGCTCATATTTCTCTAACACCTGTAACTAGAAATATAAATTAACATGAGCTAATTAACTAATCCCTTAAAGCAGCCAAGGTGACTCCATGCCCACCTGGCCATTGTTGTGATTAATCAGGATTTTACAACAGGTCAGACTTGTTGTCACAGAGCTTCACACAGTAGATTATACATTATCATAAGTATAAACACAGGACACCTTCTCACAATAGCAGGAGCTCCAGTAGGAGTCGGCCCGTCTCCTACATTGTACAGAGACCAATGTGATCAGCTCTTTCAATTAACATTTTGAGTTCAGAATCAAACAAACCAGAAATAGTCTTATATAGCCAGGGAGATATTGTGGATAAATATTACTGTCCCATTTAAGTAATCCAAGCCATATTTTCTCAGTCACCCTGTGTCCCTAATGGACACCAGGGTAACTTAGTCATTGGAGGTGCCTGGGGAGCTGAAAAAAGGGTTTCTTAACCTTTCCAAGGGATTCTGGGTTTCATGGGCCCTCCTGTCACAGATTTGATTTAGATTCTCCACTATTTTGACTGCCATCAGTGAATGTGAACAAAGACTTTGCTGAAATCAGTGTTCATCATTGATGTTGAGTATCTTCAGTTCCCTATGAGCCCCCAGCACCACATGGAACCAGTTTCCAGCCACCATCTATGTTTTTGTTTAGAGCAGGAGGTTACGCTATGCCGAGTAGAAGAGGCATCACAGGAACCGTACAGGACTAAAGAAGGCCTTAAAGTACAACTAAATGCTTTTGCATGTCTAAACAGGTCCCAAATTCAGTTACTATGTGTCACGGTTGGGGGTCAGGCTCGAAGACCAGTAGCCTACAGCAGTAGAGAGATTCCAATGGACCAGCAGGATGGATATACAAACAGGTCACTCTGGCGGGTGGGGTGCTCACCTGAGGTGCGGGGCCTGATGACAAACCGGTGTTCACCAGAACTCCTAATCGTGAAGATGGGTTTTGCTGCATGTTAGTAGCAGGTTGTGGTCCTCGGGATTGCCCCACCCGGAGATGAGCAAGCTAGGGTCCAGTAGCAGATATAACAGGTAGGGATCAAACAGAAGAGTAGTCAGTAAACAAACCAATGGTCAGTAACAAGTGGTAGCAGGTTAGGATTAATCAGAAGCATAGTGGGGAAACAAGCTAAAAGTCAGTAACCAGTTGTAGTGGAGATATGGACAGCCGTAGGAGTGACAAGACCGAGATATTGGCTGGTGAGAGCACAATAATCTGGCAAACGAAGTGCAGAGACATGGCTTAAATCGGGAAGTTAATGGGAGGAGCAAAGAGTTCAAGGATCAGTAGAACACAAGTCAGGATTGTTCAATGGATCCGACAGGGTGCTGCTGTCCAGCATCTCAGGTAGCTCAGCAAGAAGAGTTACTGCCACACACAGCAGAGGTCCTCGGTTCAGGTTCAGGCCCTGAAACTGTTATGCAGAAGCTTCATAAAATACAAAAGAACTTCCTTTTAATGTACATGTCTTTTTTTTTTATTGGGAGACTATGATTGCACTTTAGTGGAAACCTATACCCAGCAAGGTAAAGAAAGGCAGTCATTGCTCTCCCTTCCAAAAAAATGCTAATTGTCTGGTTGTGATGCTGATTACTGGGCTTCAATACTTTGCTAGTTTTTGGTCCAGAAGAAGCTGTGACTTTGCATGTTGCATGCTTATTCCAAGTCAGTGACTCAAAGTATCTAAGGCAGACAGAGGGCAGATATTTTGTTAAAGTAGTCCCTATATTTCAATGCAGGCTGTCAACTATAGTGTTCAGCTCATCTTTTGTCCTTTACAGCATTTTGGAGTTGTCTTTAAAGCATACTGCTATAGGTATAGGGGGCCTCAAATGCAACCCATGATGAACCCAAAGAGCCACATAGATTATATATAATGCTAAAGAAGACCATCACAGACTAAAGGCTTACTAGAGGAAATGATCAGAGACTATAGGAGTGGTTGGGGACAGGTCATGTTGTAGGGGACAGTCAGAAACTAGGAACATGTTACATATGTGTTCCTACTTACAACACGTTCCATAAAACTGCTAATTACTGTTATTAAAGGCCTCTTTACAAATCAGTGCTGCCTCTACTGACTGCTAGGGCCGATGGGCCAACCTCAAACACCAAAGGGCTGCATGTAGCCCTCAGGCTGCAGGTTGGGCACCAGGGCCTTAGAGAAGCACAGTGGTGCTGATATGGAATATTGTACTCATTGGACAAATGTGCACGTGAATGTTGGTTGTTGTGGAGGGAGTAAAGAGGAAGTTTAAGTGAATGACAGAACATAAAATTGGAAATATGTCCTTATAGTTTCCCCACATCCCCCACCACACACAAATTTGGTAGCATCTGTGTAGAGGTGGTACAACGTGGTGTGGAGGCAATATCTCACACAGGCAGGTGCAATAGAAGACTTGAAGTAATGCAGTACCAGTAATGAAGTAATGCAGTACCAGTTCACAACAAACCCGGTGGGAAGAATACCCAGCCGGGCACTTTCACAGTTTCCATCAACGTGAAAACAGATTCCAACCGGATTGGCAGCGTCTGTTGAGAAGGGACAGAATGCGGTCTGGTCAGCTCATGACTAATCGGGAAGGTGTCCAGAAGAGATGCGACCCTACGCTTTCCCTCTACGCCAGAAACATTTCCCTAACTCTAGTACTGTCCCTAACAGACGGGGTACCTTTCCCTACTCTGTCCACTCAGGAAATGCGTGCCAAGCCTGGGAACCAGGGCTTTAAATAGGATTTGCCTGATCCAAGATGGCTGCTTGAGTCACATGGGGCAGCAGCATCCAATTGGAACTCTTCCACGGTGACGCAGAAAACCATACAGCGGTGTCGGCAAGCCATCGATCGTGATCAATTGATCGTCTGCAGAGAGCCGACAGGTGGGTCGTGACCATGGCTCTGCCTTCCCCCAGCCTCCGCTCCTCTTGTTCACTGCAGAGCGGGAGGCAGCATAGTGCTGGATGGAGGGCGGGGGCAGGAGCTGCCTCAGTGATCGGTTGCTTGGTGGTCCTAGCTTGTTATAAAAAGTTAACTCCGGCAGCTCCTGCTCCCACCTTCCACCCAGCACTATGCCGTATCCTGATATCTGCTTTGCTGTACACACGCTGGCTGGTAGGAAGTGCTACTTACACAGTGCTGTGTGTATGGGGGAGGGGGGGGGGGGTGATGTGAAAGGAACAGAGGAGACATTGTTGGAGGGGAGACAGAGGGCACTACAGTGAGGGGGGGATTCTCAACAGAAATGGACAGAGGACACTGCTTTGGGGGATGGGGAGGTGAAGGCCACTGCTTTCAGGGAGCAGAGGGGTTCAGGACACTTTGTGGGGGTGGAGGGCACTACAGTGGAGGGGGTGATGTGAAGGGGGCAGAGGACACCATTTGGGGGGGGCAAAACTACTGTGGGAGAAGGGGGGCAGAGGACACTATTGTGGGGGGGGGGGGTGATGTAAAGGGGGCAGAGGACTCTGCGTTGGGGGGTACAGAACACTACATCTACGTCCTTTTTATTGAGGGCTTGATCATTTTGGGGTTTCTTTTTAAGGGCGCCGCCTAATACCAGACCCATGCCCTTCCCCATCTCGACCCCCCCCAGATCTTTGCCTTCATGTTATCCGGGTAGATCTCAAACACTCTACCCCTGCCATAGAGGAACCATGTTCCTCTTGACTTCATCTCCAGCTGTAGTACAGCTGTGGAATATCGCCACCTGCAGGGGAGAAAGTAGACTGCAGCTGCCTATATCTGAGTTTCTAGTTTCTTGGGGGAAGGTTGAGCTCTCCAAGTTACATCATTAATAATGTAGGCTGGGCTGCAGGCGTAGAAAGGAGCTGTTAAATGGCCGGTCTCACAGGGAATACAAGGCTAACAGTAATGACCGTTCCTCAGGAATATCAACCTATGAAAGCTGCATGGACATTAGCTCTATACCATTTATTTGGTGCCCAGAGTCCAGCATTAGGTAAAACCTACCTAAAATGTGCTTATTAAATCAGGAGGACATGTCAGTTTGTAAAAAAAAACAACACGTTAAAGTGAGATTTATACTTTATTTAAAAAGGTACAGAACTTATTACTGGGATCTATAAGAAGAGAGAAATCAGATCTATGAATTATTCGGATCAAGGGAAAGATGAATGCAGCAATGTACAGAGACATCCTTGATGAAAACCTGCTCCAGAGCGCTCTGGACCTCAGGCTGGGGTGAAGGTTCATCTTCCAACAGGACAACGACCCTAAGCACACAGCCAAGATAACAAAGGAGTGGCTACGGGACAACTCTGTGAATGTCCTTGAGTGGCCCAGCCAGATCCCAGACTTGAACCCGATTGAACATCTCTGGAGAGATCTGGAAATGGCTGTGCACCAACGCTCCCCATCCAACCTGATGGAGCTTAAGAGGTCCTTCAAACAAGAATGAGAGAAACTGCCCAAAAATAGGAGTGCCAAGCTTGTAGCATCATACTCAAAAAGACTTGAGGCTGTAATTGGTGCCAAAGGTGCTTCAACATAGTATTGAGGATATTTACAGTGCATCCGGAAAATATTCACAGCGCTTCACTTTTTCCACATCTTGTTATGTTACAGCCTTATTCCAAAACGGATTAAATTCATTATTGTCCTTAAAAATTCTACCCCATATTGACAATATGAAAGAAGTTTGAAATCTTTGCAAGTTTATTAAAAAAAAAAAAAAATCCCATGTACATAAGTATTCACAGCCTTTGCTCAATACTTTGTTGAAGCACCAATTAAAGTCTTTTTGAGTATAATGTTACAAGCTTGGCACTCCTATTTTTGGACAGTTTCTCCCATTCTTCTTTGCGGGACCTCTCAAGCTCTATCAGGTTGGATGGGGAGCGTCAGTGCACAGTCCTTTTCAGATCTCTCCGGAGATGTTCAAGTCTGGGCTCTGGCTGGGCCACTCAAGGACATTCACAGAGTTGATCATAGCCACTCCTTTGTTACATTCGCTGTGTGCTTAGGGTCGTTGTCCTGTTGCAAGATGAACCTTTGCCCCAGTCTGAGGTCCAGAGTGCTCTGGAGCAGGTTTTCATCAAGGATGTCCCTGTATATTGCTGCATTCATCTTTCCCTCAATCCTGACTAGTCTCCCAGTTCCTGCTGCTGAAAAACATCCCCACAGCATGATGCTGCCACCACTATGCTTCACTGTAGGGATGGTATTGGCCAGGTGATGAGCGGTGCCTGGTTTCCTAGACATGACGCTTGCCATTCAGGCTAAAGAGTTCAATCTTTGTTTCATCAGACCAGAGAATTTTGTTTCCCATGGTCTGAGAGTCCTTCAGGTGCCTTTTGGCAAACTCCAGGAGGGCTCTCATTTGCCTTTACTGAGAAGTGGCTTCCGTCTGGCCACTCTACCATAAAGGCCTGATTGGTGGAGTGCTACTGAGATGGTTGTTCTTCTGGAAGGTTCTCCTCTCTCCACAGAGAAATGCGAGAGTTCTGTCAGAGTGACCATCGGGTTCTTGGTCACCTCCCTGACTAAGGCCCTTCCCCCTCAATCGTTCACTTTGGCGGGGTGGCCCACTCTATGAAAGAGTCCTGGTGGCTCCAAACTTCTTCCATTTACAGATGATGGAGGCCACTGTGCTTAGTCGGACCTTCAATGCTGCAGAAACATTTCTGTACCCTTCCCCAGATCTGAACCTTGATACAATCCTGTCTCAAAGGTCTACGGACAATTCCTTGGACTTCATGGCTTGGTTTGTACTCTGACATGCACTGTTACCTGTGGGACCTTATATAGACAGGTGTGTGCCTTTCCAAATCATGTCCAATCAAATGAATTTACCACAGGTGGACTCCAATCACATTGTAAAAACATCTCAAAGATGATCAGTGGAAACAGGATGCACCGGAGCTCAATTTTGTGTGTCATGACAAAGGCTGTAAAGACTTATGTACGTGGGATTTTTTTCATTTTTTATTTTTAATAAATTTGCAAAGATTTCAAACAAACTTCTTTAACGTCATTATGGGGGATTGTTAGTAGAATTTTGAGGAAAATAATGAATTTAATACATTTTGGAATAAGGCTGTAATATAACAAAATGTGGAAAAAGTGAAGTACTGTGAATACTTTCTGGATGCAATGCATCACTTATTCTATGCGTTAATCATTCCCTCTATCTAATAAATAAATAATTATCCATCTATTATCAATCATTCTACCATTTAGATCTATCTATCTATCTATCTATCTATCTATCTATCTATCTATCTATCTATCTATCTATCTATCTATCTATCTATCTATCTATCTATCTCTCTATCTATCGTGCCTTGACAAAGTATTTATTACCCTTGAATTTATTTCTTCTTACAAATAAATATGTGAAAAGTGTGGGGGGTACATTTGTATGGCGCCCCCCGGAGTCAATACTTTGTAGAACCTCCTTTCACTGCAATTACAGCTACAAGTCTTTTTGGGGATGTCTCTATCAGCTTTGTACATCTAGAGAGGGACATTTTTGACCATTCTTCTTTGTAAAATAGCTCAAGCTCTGTCAGATTGGATGGAGAGCGTCTGTGAACAGCAATTCTTGCCACAGAATCTCTAGAAACTAGATTTAGGTCTGGACTGTGACTGGGCCATTCTAACACATGAATATGCTTTGATCTAAACCATTCCATTGTAGCTCTGGCTGTATGTTTCGGGTCGTTGTCCTGCTAGAAGGTGAACCTCCACCCCAGTCTCAAGTCTTTTGCAGACTCTAACAAGTTTTACCCTAAGATTGCCCTGTATTTGGCTCCATCCATCTTCCTATCAACTCTGACCAGCTTCCCTGTCCCTGCTTTAGAAAAGCATCCCCACATGATGTTGCCACCACCATGTTTCACGGTGGGGATGGTGTGTTCAGGGTGATGTGCAGTGTTAGTTTCCCCCCACACATAGCATTTTGCTTTTAGGCCAAAAAGTTCAATTTTGGTCTCATCTGACCAGAGCACCTTCTTCCACATGTTTGCTGTGTCCCCCACATGTCTTCTCACAAACTGCAAACTGGACTTCTTATGGCTTTCTTTCAACAATGTCTTTCTTCTTGCCACTCTTCCATAAAGGTCAGATTTGTGGAGAGCACAACTAATAGTTGTCCTGTGGACAGATTCTCCCACCTGAGCTGTGGATCTCTGCAGCTCCTCCAGAGTTACCATGGACTTCTTGGCTCTTCTCTGATGAATGCTCTCCTTGCCCGGCCTGTCAGTTTAGGTGGACGGCCATGTCTTGGTAGGTTTTCAGTTGTGCCATACTCTTTCCATTTTCGAATGATGGATTGAACAGTGCTCAGTGAGATCTCCAAAGCTTGGGAGATTTTTTTATAACCTAACCCTGCTTTATACTTCTCCACAACTTTATCCCTGACCTGTCTGGTGTGTTCCTTGGCCTTCATGATGTGGTTTGTTCACTAAGGTTCTCTAGAAAACTTCTGAGGGCTTCACAGAACAGCTGTATTTATACTGAGATTAAATTACACACAGGTGGGCTCTATTTACTAATTAGGTGACTTCTGAAGGCAATTGGTTCCACTAGATTTTAGTTAGGGGTATCAGAGTAAGGCTCGGTTCACACATGGGCGGCACGACTTGCAGGTCGCCTCAGCGAGGCGACCTGCAAACGACTGCCGGGGCGACTTGCGAGACGACTTCTGCATAGAAGTCTATGCAAGTCGCCCCAAGTCGCCCCCAAAGTAATACAGGAACCTTTTTCTAAGTCGGAGCGACTTGCGTCGCTCCGATTAGAACGGTTCCATAGCACAGAACGGGAGGCGACTTGTCAGGCGACTAGGTCGCCTGACAAGTCGCCCCAGTGTGAACCGAGGCTTAAGGGGGCTGAATACAAATGCACGCCACACTTTTCACATATTTATTTGTAAAACATTTTGAAAACCATTTATCATTTTCCTTCCACTTCACAATTATGTGCCACTTTGTGTTGGTCTATCACATAAAATCCCAATAAATCACATTTACGTTTTTGGCTGTAACATGACAAAATGTGGAAAATGTCAAGGGGTATGAATACTTTTTCAAGGCACGGTATCTCCCTCTATGTACAGATATAGGTGACGCTCTGGTATATGTTGGTGCAGTGCGGTCTCACTATGGTCCAGGTAGTAATAAAAACAGACACTGCCCCATTTCGCCCACCTACGGCCCGGTCCTGTGTGGGTGAGTACACATTACTGCGGTCACAATTGACGGTGGCGCCAATTTTAATGCCGCTTGTTGAGCCTGACAAGGCGGCACCATGTAAGTGAATGAGACCCGCCTGGTACTTCATATCTTCTGATGGATCTCCTAGAAGCGGATGTAAATCCTCGCTGCCCGGGCTACGCTCACCGGGGGAAAGGCGCCCACATCACGCACGTTTCCATGACAACCAAAAACTCACTTTTGTTTATTGTCATTGACTCTTATTGGCACCCAATGCACCTTGATAAAAACACACACATCAAATCACATGGTAACAAAGCACTGCGCACTTTTCTGTGGCGCAGTTTTTAAAATAAAGGAATAAAGGGCGCCCTATAGTACCTGTACAGGAGGGAGCAGATAATACAGCTAATACAAATACAGAACTCTCTGATTATACCACCCCCCCCCCCCCCCCCCCCCCCACTGCACAGGGACAGAGGAAACCTTCTACTACCCTCACCACGTGACCCACAGCATCCGGCAGCGAAAGAGTTATCCAGCTCCAGCAGGACGGAGGGGTACACTCTGATTGGTCGAGGGGGGAGAGACAAGACAGATCGGCCGGCCAATAGCAAGCAGACGCCGCGCACGTGGGTAAGGCCGCACGGCTGACTGCTTCTTATTGGACGGACGAGCTGTCGGGTCTTCGCCGTAGCCAATCAGGGAGGAGATTTTGGCGCATGTGTCGCCCGTCACTCTGAGCGTGTCGTCCGCGGCGCCAAATCTGTCACTGAGACCGAGAAACCATCCCCGGCCCCGCCATGGACGAGATGTACCTGGACAACATCGACGAGCTGGTCACCGACCACAACAAGATCGTGAGAGCTCACACCTCCCCCAACAACACCGTTACCTAGGCTATCACCACCGTTACCTAGGATACCCCCCCATCACCCCCAACAACACCGTTACCTAGGATACCCCCCATCACCCCCAACAACACCGTTACCTAGGATATCCCCCATCACCCCCAACAACACTGTTACCTAGGATACCCCCCCATCACCCCCAACAACACCGTTACCTAGGATACCCCCCATCACCCCCAACAACACCGTTACCTAGGATATCCCCCATCACCCCCAACAACACCGTTACCTTGGATACCCCCCCCCATCACCCCCAACAACAACGTTACCTAGGATACCCCCCTTCACCTCCCCAACAACACCGTTACCTAGGATACCCCCCAACAACACCGTTACCTAGGATACCCCCCATCACCCCCAACAACACCGTTACCTTGGATACCCCCCCATCACCCCCAACAACACTGTTACCTAGGATACCCCCCATCACCCCCAACAACACCGTTACCTTGGATACCCCCCCATCACCCCCAACAACAACGTTACCTAGGATACCCCATCACCCCCAACAACACCGTAACCTAGGATACCCCCCTTCACCTCCCCAACAACACCGTTACCTAGGATACCCCCCCATCACCCCCAACAACACCGTTACCTAGGATACCCCCCCATCACCCCCAACAACACCGTTACCTAGGATACCCCCCCATCACCCCCAACAACACCGTTACCTAGGATACCCCCCCATCACCCCCAACAACACTGTTACCTAGGATACCCCCCCATCACCCCCAACAACACCGTTACCTTGGATACCCCCCCATCACCCCCAACAACACCGTTACCTAGGATACCCCCCATCACCCCCAACAACACCGTTACCTAGGATACCCCCCATCACCCCCAACAACACCGTTACCTAGGATACCCCCCCATCACCCCCAACAACACCGTTACCTAGGATACCCCCCATCACCCCCAACAACACCGTTACCTAGGATACCCCCCATCACCCCCAACAACACCGTTACCTAGAATACCCCATCACCCCCAACAACACCGTTACCTAGAATACCCCATCACCCCCAACAACACCTTTACCTAGGATACCCCCCCATCACCCCCAACAACACCGTTACCTAGGATACCCCCCCATCACCCCCAACAACACCGTTACCTAGAATACCCCCCCATCACCCCCAACAACACCGTTACCTAGGATACCCCCCAATCACCCCCAACAACACCGTTACCTAGGATACCCCTCACTGACTCTCTCCACATCCATACAAAAACAACCAGCACCTCCAAATTACCACACATACCCTGGAGAGCCCTCAGATCACTATTTAACAGACACCCCACTTCCCCAGAGACCACCCACACTCCAGAGACCCTGCTAATGACCATTGTTGCCCCCCGAACCTCTTGTGACCCCGGAGTCGTGGTCCTCCTTTAGTCTTTTGACGACCACGTCTTCTCCCAAACCCCCAAAGGCCTCCTCCTCTCCTGACCCCGAAGGCCTCCTCCTCTCCTGACCCCAGAGTCCGTCATTGTTCTCCTCCTCCTCTCTTCCTCCAGCCTCCTAAGTCGTCGTCTCCTGTAATGACCTGGGAGCCCTCCCCATCCTCCCCCAACCGCACACAGTACTTATGTTAGTGTTGAAGGCATTCTAGATGGGTTGTATCTACATGCAAACCTCCTTAGATAACACACATATGGTGCCGAACCACCACGATCGAAAAGAACTGAACTCAAATGGGTCATTGGATAGGGAGCAACTAGCTAGATGCAGTGATGGAGAACCTTGGCACCCCAGGTGTTTTGGAACTACATTGCCCAGGATCATTATGCACTCTGCAGTGTATTGGAGCATCACGGGAAATGTAGTTCCAAAATATCTGGGGTGCCGAGGTTCTCCATCACTGAGCTGGAGGATGCTGGACGTCCTCCAGCCAGGAAATGAGGTGGACTCTATCTGACTTGCTGCACCTTCTAATGCACCTGAGAAGCTCACAAAAGTCGACACTCATTACCACTTGTAATGAAAAGACAGCTTTTATTAAAAAATGTCATTAGCATGTTAATAAGGGGTAGAGAGGAACCAGGGAAGGGAAAATATAAGCAGATTAAACTTCAGCTTGAAGACTCTCCACCACCTATGTACTATATATCCTCTTCTTACCACCACTCTACTTCTCCTCATACCTGGCTTTAACCCTCTCTACCCCAATAGTCAGTTTTAATCATTTTTCCTTACAACCAGTGGCGGCTGGTGCTCAATATTTTGTGGGCGGCAAACCTCCCTCCCACCAGCGGGGGAGACAGACGGTAGGCGGTGATCACCCCCCCCCCCCCTGTGGGAGACAAACAGGAAGGCAGCAATCAGAGGCCTCCTTACCTCAGGAGACGTTTGGTAGGGCTGTTGCTTCTCCTCCCGACCGAATAGGAAGTGGATCTGAGACCCGATTGGCTGGGAGTCGTAAGATTCCCTGGCCAATCAGGTCTCGGGACCCGCTTCCTAATGGGCCGGGAGAAAAATCAGGACGACAATAGCGAATATTAATTTGCTATTGTCACACAAGTGGTCGGACTCAGTGCTCTGCGCCCCCCAAGCCCACCCTTTTTTGGAGCCTCAGGCTCTAAGCATGTGCTTAAAAAAAAAAAAAAAAAAAACCCCTGTTGAAATCCAAGTGTCCAGTGCCCTGCATGTAAATTAGGGAAGCGGCGCCAGAGATAAAACGATAATTCTACTGCTCTACAAGACTCTGGTCCAGCCGCACCTTCGCTGCAATGCGCCTAGCATGTTGCCCACAAGAAGCTCCTGAACTTTTTGTGGGTGACATGCTTCCCACCATGCGGATTGCCGCACGTTTTATCGTGCGGCAATCGTGGCAGACCCGCACCATGATTTGAGGTGTCATTCAAGTGACTGGCATCTCAAATGCGAGTTCTGCGATTTGTCATTGACACATTGGTGCTGCCAAATCGTGGGCAGATTTTCGGCAAATCTGCCCACGATTCAAAACGCCTTAGTGTGAATGCAGCCTTACTGTCACAAGGGATGTTTACTTTCCTTGTAACAGCAATAATTCTCTCGCTCTACAAGACTCTGGTCCGCCCGCACCTGGAGTATGCTGTCCAGTTCTGGGCACCAGTCCTCAGGAGGGATGTACTGGAAATGGAGCGAGTACAAAGAAGGGCAACAAAGCTAATAAAATGTCTGGAGGATATTTGTTATGGGGAAAGGTTGCGAGCACTGAACTTATTCTCTCTGGAGAAGAGACGCTTGAGAGGGGATATGATTTCAATATACAAATACTGATACTGGTGACCCCACAATAGGGATAAAACTTTTTCACAGAAGGGAGTTTAACAAGACTTGTGGCCACTCATTAAAATTAGAAGAAAAGAGGTTTAACCTTAAACTATGTAGAGGGTTCTTTACTGTAAGAGCGGCAGGGATGTGGAATTCCCTTCCACAGGCGGTGGTCTCAGCGGGGAGCATTGATAGCTTCAAGAAACTATTAGATAAGCATCTGAATGACCACAACATACAGGGATATATAATGTAATACTGACACATAATCACACACATAGGTTGGATTTGATGGACTTGTGTCTTTTTTCAACCTCGCCTACTATGTAACTATGTATGAATGGGCTGCCACTGCTTAGAACAGTGAACTCCAATTGCCCCTCCCCCATTGCCCATTTTTTTTTTTCCTCTGCCCAGGCTGACCTTATTACAATGTTTCTTCCTGCTTTGCTCCTATTCTCAGTTTTAGAATCTCGGTGGGTTTTGATTTGTGATTCTGTTCCTCTTTGTCTACTTGTAGGTGACCTATAAGTGGCTGAGCCACACGCTGGGGGTCCATGTCAATCAAGCTAAACAGTGAGTACCCAAAATCAGGTCCTGTTTCCATTGTTCTGTTCTTTTATGCTCCCCACACAATTTACAATCTGATTGTACAATTTCCTTGATATCTATCAAGTATGTAATGCAAGGGCCTGCCTGATTGGCTATAAATTGATTGCTTCGTTTAGGTTGGTCCTCATATTACAAAGTTTTGGTACCTCTATAGTTGGGTGATCTGTGGGTGTACTTGCATTACCGTATGGGTGAGACCAGTGGCGGACTGACCATCGGCACTGCCCGAGGGTCCATGGCCAGTAGGGGGCCCCAAGACAGCTTCCACTTTGATCTACTCGTCAATCACAGCTAGCTGATGGGTAGATCGGGTCCCAAATCCCTGCTAAGAGACTGCAGTGTGAACAGGCCTCTCGTGATGCGCTCCTCCTCCCCTCCCGTCCTCCCCTGGTGCTTGTATTTGTCATGGCCTCAGATGTATGAGAAGAGAGGAGGGGCCGGCCGGGAGAAGCGCATTACGAGAGGTCTATTTACAGCCACTTCCTGTGTTACTCTGCATTGAGGAAGGAAAGTACAGAAGCTTGTATGCTGTCCTGTGTCCCTCTGCGCCCAGCATCCTACTCTGTGCCCCAATGCATTGAGGTCTGCCCCATGCCATGTAGTCTCCCCATTCCTTGCTCTGTGCCCTGTGATGTGTCCTACTGTGTGCCCTACTGTGTGCCCAGTCCCCTCCTGTGGGCCTTGTGATGTGTCCTGAGCCCTACTGTATGCCCTATGATGTGCCCTGTACCCTGCTGTGTGCCATATGGTGTGCCCCCTGATTCAATGCCCCATAATGTGCTCTGCTGTGTGCACCATACTGTGCCCTATATGTGCCCTCTTGCCCCATCTAATTTCCCCTGATGTGCCACATAATGTATCTTCTTGCCCCATGTAACATGCCCTGCTGTGCCCCATAATATGAGATTTTATCCCTCCTAATGTGCTCTGCTGTGCCCCTTAATGTGCCCTCATGCCCCCATGTAATATGATCTGCTGTGTCCTATTATGTGCCCTCTTGCCCCCCTATAATCTGCTCTGCTGTGCCCCATAATGTGCCCTCATACCCCTATGTAATATACTCTGCTGTACCCCATAATGCGCCCTCCTGCCCCATGTAATGTTCCATGCTGTGCCCCATAATGTGCCCTATAATGTTCCCTGCTGCCCCTCCCATGTAATGTGTCCTACTGTGCCCCCCCAACCTGTAATGTGTCCTGCTGCTCCCCATGTAGTGTGCCCTCCACACACACATGTTGTGCCCTCCTGACCCCCTGTGCTTTGCCATGGTTCCCCCATGCTCTGCCCTGCTGCCCCCTGAGCACTGTTTATCTCGGGTTCGACCCAGAATTAAGGTGTCCACGCAGTGCAAGCTGGGGGGTGGGGCTTTGTGTGGGTGTGGCTTGAGTGTGGGCGGGGACACAGGCGGGCCCCATGATCTCCTGTTGTCCGGGGGCCCCATGAGTTGTCAGTTCGCCCCTGGGTGATACTCGTGTGGTGTTGGGTAGACAGATGACGGACTCTTCTCTCCTCTCTGCAGGATGCTGTATGATTATGTCACCCGAAAGAGGAAGGAGAATCAAAGCGCTCAAGTACACGTTACCTATCTGGTGACCGGGAAATGTGTGACCGAGGGATTTCCAGTGAGTAGGATTCCTCCCAGAGATCGTTATTGGTGCTGGAGGGTCCAGACATTGGCTTCCTATGTTTCTGATTGGTGACGTGAAATAGCGGAGATCAAAAATAGGATAATAAAAAAAATCCCTAACTCCACGTTTATGGTTCACACTGATGTGGTGCGGGAACCACAGCGATTTCTTTGTGGGGCCCCGCATCACACCTCACAGGCAGTTCACACTGACATCTGCGAATCGCTGTGGGTGTCAGTGTAAAGTTAATGACCCCCAGATCACTTTGCAGAACGCGGTGCAAACTGTGAAATCGGAGGGGAATCCGTTCACTCCCATCCGATTCCAGTGCGGACCAAAAAAAAGTGTTCTGCACCATTTTGGTGTGAATGTGATGCGATTTCAGTCATACAAACTGTAGGGCTGAATTTGTATCGCTCAGATATCGCATGTGATTTGCACAAGAATGCGGTGCAAATCACATGTGACGTCTGGCATCGCATATGTGTGAACCCAGCCTTACTGTCCCTTTAACCACTTGACCTCCGGAAGGTTTTACTCCCTTCATGACCAGGCCATTTTCTGCTATTCAGCACTGCGCTACTGTAACTGGTAATTAATCAGTCATACAACACTATATTCAAATGAAATGTTTATCATTTTTTTCCCACATATAGAAATTTTGGTGGTATTTGATCACCTCTGCGGTTTTGATTTTTTTTTTTTTTTTTTTTTTTTTTTTTTGTGCCATATAAACGAAAAAAATATTGAAGATGATGGAACTCACTCCCACCCCCCCACCCCCCTTCCAGTATTTTCTACTTTCTGTTATAAAACATGTCCAATAAAATAAAATTTAAATTGAGGCCAAAATGAAGAAATTTATCCCAATAAGTGTAAATGAATTGGTTTGTGTGAAAGTTGTAGAATCCACAAACTATGGTATGTATTTGAAAATTGATCAATCCTGATGTTCTGACAGCCGATCAGTACAAATGGCCCATTTGTAGACAGTCCAAGGTATTTAGTAAGGGGCATTGGGAGGTTTTTATTTTTTTATTTTTTTGTTATTTTTTTGAGGCCGGGATCACACTGAATTCAGATGAGGCTCACAGCATAGATCCGGTGTGTCTCTGTTCTCCATTTCAGGCCCAAATTTTTGCCTGAATTCAGACACACAAGACTCTGCAATTCGCTTCGCAACCGCCACGGAGATGTGTGAACCGGCTCCATTGAGAGCCGGTCACAGTCTCCTGTCATGCGAATTGGATGTGGGGGGAGGACGCACATCCATTTCACAATCAGTGTGAACCCAGCCTCAAGTTGTAATTTTTTTAATAATGCAGAATTATTTAGGTAATTTTTACATTCATAAGAATGGTTAGTTGTTACCATAGTAACACTGTACTCTGATTCTAGACTTCCACATGCAGTGGGCATGTGCGCCGATTCTGCTGTGAAAATTCACAACAGAAGCCGATGTGTGGGTCCCCGGGACTCGATGTCCTCCAGCACCCACCGATCGTGTGTAAACCACACAGGATGTGGATCTGCACATGTAAACAAGGCAAATCCCGGTTGTGACAGGGTGGGTGGAGGAGGCGTAGATCCTGTGTCTCTGCAAAGCAGGGACTAGAATCCATGTCATCCCTTAGTAGAAGCAGCACATAAGGCACACGTTTAACCCTTAAATCACCCTAGATGTTTAATTCCTTCCCAGCCAGTGTCATTAGTACAGTGACCGTGCATATTTTTAGCACTGTGCAGTTGCTGATTGGCTGAGGGGGGAGACCTTGATGTCTCCTGTGTCTGTTTCAGGCAGTGACGGAGAGGCAGGCAGGGAGAAAGAGAGAATATTGTACAAAGCTACGGATACTATAAAGGGAATACACAGCTCCCTGTGAATGGCTGAGCACGACTATTTGGTTCTGGGTGTGGGATGGGAAGTCCCTGTCTCACTGCTAGGCCATGGCTCTGTGTGTGGAAGTGATGATCTGATATTCTCAGTTAAATTGCATCTATGCTTTCTCCAAAGCTGATGCTCGTTGCTGATTGGAGTGCTCCTAGATCTGATTCAGTAGAAGGTGTAGATTATTGCTTTCCCACAGAAAGAAAGTGTCCTTCCCTTCAGCATGCTGGCAGAGAACGGCCAGAGATGTGCCTGATTCCGTGCAGATTGTGCATTTCTACCACATATAAATGCATTTAAACACGTGTAAGCTTATCTTTCTCCGAGGATGGTGGCAATGTACCCCCCCCCCCCCCCCCCCCCCATACCTCCCACTTTAAGATGTTTAGTAATTGCACTTTCGGTCGATGTAATTATGCACATGTGCTTCTTTTCACTGTTCTCTTGTCGTTTCAGTACCACAAGGTGGCAGTAGTGAAGGAGGAAAAGCTCGAAGGTACATGTAGTTAGTTTTATAAGACGGTTTTATTATTTTAATTAAGGCTGCATTTTTTTTTTTTTCTTCTTACGCCATTTTTATTTTGTTTTTGTAGCAACCAAATCTAAGCTGGCATTGGTGGCCAACATCCATGTGTATAGCGTGCAGAAAGCCACGTTAAAGGACAGCGCTCCGCTCTTCAATACAGACTATGATATTGTGAAGAATAATCTCCAGAACTGTAACAAGTATGTGATAAGCACCTCGCTGGGTCTACTTTTGGTTTGGGCCTCATTCACGTGGGTGTACTAAAGCATATACCTATGCAAAGGGATGTGTTTGCCCATAAAGGATGCACATGTGTTCTGTGTATTGACATCCACCTGGGTACAAGTCCCTGACCGCAGGCAGGGTGAGACGCAACGGTGGCACAGACACCGCCGCTGCTCACAATTTGACATCCATGTGGGTACAAGTCCCTGAGCGCAGGCAGGGTGAGACGCAGCGGTGGCACAGACACCGCCGCTACTCCCAATTTGACATCCATGTGGGTACAAGTCTCTAAATACAGACAGTGTGAATGTGTAGTTTTGTTTTGCACCTGCATAGATGTCAGATTGGGAGCAACAGCTGTGTCTGTGCAGCCGCTGAGTCCTAATTGGCAATGAATGGGACTGCCCACACTCGGAGACCTGGAACAGCTGTGCATCCCATGAGGGTAAAGATGTCCCTTTGCCCATGTGTATGCCTGTGTGAACGAGGCCTTCTGGATAGAGATGGAGAGACTTGTGCTACCTGTCAGATCCTGACCATTTTATTACCTTGTCCCAGGTTCAGCGCTATCCATTGTCCGGACGCCGTCCCACGTTCTCCAGAGGTGATGGCACAGCTTCGGAATGTAAATGGGCAGACATCGCAAGAAGTAACCAGCACTCCCAGGATCAATGGACACGCTTCACCCCCTGTTGCTAAAGTGGCCGCTCCGCAACCCAAGGGCATTATGGGAATGTTTGCACGCTCTGCAGCCAAACCCCAGGAATCTTCAAATGAGACAAAGACAGAGCCCAAGGAAGCTGCAGTAAGTCCCGCTGTGTGGAAAGCATTCAATTGCCAACAGACTGTGAAATGTATTATGGTTACTGCAGATTTAAAATAGGGATGTCCTGTATGCAAATATGTGGCCTCAGCTTGGAGGTGTTGTACCCAGGTGATGCCTGCAGCTTTTTTTTTTTTTGGCTTTCTTATGATGACAACCAGTGCGGCTAAAAGCTGCTCGGCTGTTATCACAAGCAGCAAGAGGGGACATCCGTCTTCCACGGCTCACCCATCCCACCGGAAGGCCCGAGCGACCAGCCGGCACATCCGCTGGCTGGCCGGAGACCCAAACAAAGCCGGAATCTGCTTTGATCGGGTCTCTGATCTAGTAATGTAGAAGCGATGTCATGACGCTTCCGGTTTACTGAAGATTTAAAGGCTCCAAATTTTAAAAAATGATAGCATTCAAAACTGCCAAATTTGAATGTTTTTAAATGCAAAGGAGGTATTTGAAGTCTTATAGACCCCAGATCCCTCCATAAAGAGTACCTGCCTATTAGGCTGCATTCACACTACAGTGTTTTGAGGTGCAAATCTGCCCGCGATTTGACAGCGCCAATGTGTGAATGACAAATCGCGGAACTCGAATTTGGGATGCCGTTCATTCAAATGACACCTCAAATTGCGGTGCGGGTCTGCTTCGCTGCAATGCGCATAGCATTGTCACCCACAAGAAGCTCCTGAACTTTTTTTTGGGGACATGCTTCCCACGATGCGGATTGCCGCACGTTTTATTGTGCGACAATTGTGGCAGACCCGCACCGTGATTTGAGGTGTCATTCAAGTGACTGGCATCTCAAATGCGAGTTCTGCGATTTTGTCTTTAACACATTGGTGCTGTCAAATCGTGGGCAGATTTTCGGCAAATCTGCCCGCGATTCAAAACGCTGTAGTGTGTATGCAGCCTTACTGTCACAAGGGATGTTTACATTCCTTGTAACAGCAATAATTCTCTCGCTCTACAAGACTCTGGTCCGGCCGCACCTGGAGTATGCTGTCCAGTTCTGGGCACCAGTCCTCAGGAAGGATGTACTGGAAATGGAGCGAGTACAAAGAAGGGCAACAAAGCTAATAAAGGGTCTGGAGGATATTAGTTATGAGGAAAGGTTGCGAGCACTGAACTTATTCTCTCTGGAGAAGAGACGCTTGAGAGGGGATATGATTTCAATTTACAAATACTGTACTGGTGACCCTACAATAGGGAGCAAACTTTTTTTTTTTTTACGGAAGGGAGTTTAATAAGACTCGTGGCCACTCATTACAATTGGAGAAAAAGAGGTTTAACCTTAAACTACGTAGAGGGCTCTTTACTGTAAGAGTGGCAAGGATGTGGAATTCCCTTCCACAGGAGGTGGTCTCAGCGAGGGGCATCGATAGTTAAAAAAAAAAAAAAAAACTATTAGACACCTGAATGACCACAACATACAGGGATATACAATGTAATACTGACATATAATCACACACATAGGATTGGACATGTCTTTTTTTCAACCTCGCCTACTAGGCTCCCAAAAAGTCTCACACATGTGGTATCCCCGTACTCCGGAGAAGCAGCAGAATGTGTTTTGGGGTGTCATTTCACATATGCCCATGTCATGTTTGAGCAATCGGTGTTCATTCTTTGCATGAACACACGATCAGTCTCTTCTCCCCTCAGAGAAGCGGGATCTCTGTGTGTTTACTCATAGAGATCCCGGTTCTCGGTGTGTCACAAGCGATTGCGGGAGCCCAGCAGTCATCGCGCCCCCGGCCGGGCACTTGCATCAGCTCGGGGGGTGAGCAGCGGGCGCCCCTAGTGGCCACAGGGCGAAGCGTCGTAACCTAACGTCGTTTCGCCCAGCCGTGCCATTCTGCCGCAGTAAAACTGCGGCGGCTGGTTGGCAAGTCGTTAAAGAGATCCCCCCCCTCTCTATTTGTTCTGTTTACTATTATCCTTGAAAGTGAAAGTAAAAGAAAATCCCAATTTTTGAGTTGTCCTCAAAAAGTAATAGGGGAGAAATCTTCCAATGGGGACACTAGTTCTGGTGACCTGGGGGTCCCCAAAGAATTCCCTTATTTTGCAGAGATTTCCTCTCACTTCCTGTTTGGCTATGGGACAGGGAGTGAAGGGAAATCTCCACAATGGGACACAGGTGGCAGAAAAAAAACAATCTGACAGGAGTTATAACCCTCCCTTACTCTATCCAAAACGAAAAAAAAAAGCCTATAGTTCTACTTTAAGCCCCCTGTTGCTTTTGGTGGTTGTTACGCTTGCCAATCGTGACCCATTCGAGTAAATGGGGCCACTCTGCAAGTGCTCCGCAATTGCACGCTTCTGCGAGGTCCAAGGGGTTTAGGCAGGTGGTGAGAAAGCAACACAACGCTGCCTGCTTTAACCCCTTGTATGCTGTACTGCACAAGGTTGCAGGTCACTTGTAGAGCGGCTTCATTCACTTGAATGGGTCATACTTGGAAGCTGCTACACCCACCACCCATGACAGGGAGTGTAACTCCTGCTGCAGCTGAGATGTTTACACCCCTGGCCACTGCAGCTAAAGGGGGTGCAGTTAGGGTCGGGGTGTAGCGCAGTGCATCTGCGACTTTCCTATAACCTTCTATTATATCCTGCAGGTGTGGTGCACTTTCTGAAAGCGCATCACAACTCCTGAATTCAGAAAGTGCACCAAACCCGCAGGATATAATAGAAGTCTATGGCGTTGGTGGTCCTGTCACTTCCTGTTCCAGGGTGACAACGCTGATTCTTCATAGATAAATTGCAGTGAGTGTTGTCACCCTAGGATAAGAGGTTTTTACTGGTAGGATCACCAGAGACAATAAAGCAAAACAAGGCACCTGAAAAAAGAAAACGAATGCAGTCTACACATCTGAGGACCAGTAAGGCAATGTATTATGTTTTTTTGTTTGTGGCTTTAGATGACTTTTACAGTTGCCCTATAGCTTGCCTTTAGGTGTAACCTTTATATCCTTCCTCACTTCTGTTTTTCTCCAGGCTCCGGAAACAAGCAGCAAATCATCCACCAAGTCCAGAGCTATGGACAACTTCTTTGGCAAAGCATCACTAAGTAAGTCGTCCCTTACTAAGTTTTTTTGAAGCTGAACTCCAGGATAAGTAAACGGGGATTTTTGTTTCAGCAGATATGTGGCAGTGCACAGTACCGGCACTGAATGCTTGTACTGTCAAGGGGTGCATGCAAATGGACACCCCAGAATATCTACTACCACCCCCAAATGGTAGCTGCCATAGAGTCTCCTATACCCTATTAATGTTTAACCACTTAAGGACCGGAAGGATTTGCGCCCTTAATGACCAGGCCATTTTTTGTGATACGACACTGCGTTGCTTTAACTGACAATTGTGCGATGTTGTACCCAAACACAATTGTACCCAAACACAAAAAACCCACTTTTTTTTTTTTTTTTTTTACTTTTTGCTATAATAAATATCCAAAAAATAAATAAAAAAAAAAAAAAGTTTTCTTCATCAGTTTAGGCCAATATGTATTCTTCTACATATTTTTTGGGTAAAAAAAAAAAAATCACAATAAGCGTATATTGATTGTTTTGCGCAAAAGTTATAGCATCTACAAAATAGATTTGACATATTTTTTTTTTTTTTTTTTTTTTATTATTATTTTACTTTTATTTTATTAGCCATTGATTACTGTATAAATGTCACTGGCATGGAAGGGGTTAACACTAGGGGGCGATCAAGGGGTTAAGTGTTCCCTGGGAGGTGTTTCTAACTGTATAGGGGCTGGGCTGACTGGAGGAGGAGAGAGATCGCTGTTCCTAATCACTAGGGACAGTAGAAATCACTCTACTCCCCTGACAGAACGGGGCTTTGTTTTTTACACCGACAGATCCCCCGTTCTGCCTGTCTCTGGAGTGATCACGGGTGGCTGGCGGACGTCAGATCCTGCTGGCTGGCTTCCCCGCTTGCGAATGGGCGCGCGCCCACAAATCGCCATGTATGCGCCTGACGGCGTTTCGCGCAGAGGAGCCAACCTACCGCAGTACAACTGGCGGCTGGTATTGAAGTAGTTAAAGCCCAACTCAGGGGTGAAGGGAGGGTACCTACACCTATTCTCTGAGAAAAGAATTCCTGTAGGTCAATATTGTCTAAATCCATTCATCATATGTATGTATTCCAAATGTTCCCTCTGTGTGGGAGCTTCCTGTAATAAAGACTGGTCACTGCTGCTCTTTCCTTGTGCAGGGTGATTGGTCTTGTCTCCACCCCCTCCTGTAGTTGTCTGCAGACAACCTGTAGTGGGAGGAGCCTGCTGGGACCCTCCTACAGCTCTGCTCCTCATAGGCTATGGACATCACAGTGATATTACAACTACTTTAACTATTTGAGCTCTGGAAGATTTTACCCCCTTCATGGCCATTTTTTGCTATTGAGCACTGCTACTCTAATCCGTCTGACTGTTTTGATGTTGAATTGTAAAAGCAGCGGCAAGCCTGCTGATCTGACAGGTTTGCTGATCTGACAGAACACCGCCGATTTTACAATTCGGCGTCAAAACAGTCAGATGGATTTAAAAACGCTGAATGTCACTATATAAGCTCCGTTTGGTGCTTAGTGTGAAATGCCAGACTCCGGTGGGTGTATCAAGAAGTCCGCTTGCCACCTTTTCACTGTATCCTTACTGTGGAGGAATGTGGGGTGTATCAAGATGGCCGCGACGGAAGGTCACTTCCGTTTCCAAACCTGACGGGTCGCCTTCTAGAGTCTTCCATCTAGATCCCAGCATCTGTAGATTTTTGGTTGGCATCAGAGGTAAGTAACCTGCCTTGCCCAGCCCCCACGTATAACTAAACATTGGCTAAAATGTCTTTTTAGCTTTGGACAGAGTGGGAAAGGTTTATTTTATTTTTTGTTTTATTGCTATTTCTGTAGCTTTTAGGTTGGTATATTTTCCCTCACTTCCTGTGTGATCACTGAGACAGGAAATCCCCTAATTTGCTTAACCACTTGCCAACCGGCCGCAGTACATATACTGCTGCAGGTCGGCTCTATTGCGCGTACCTGTACGTCATTTGCTTCAATAGCCAGTGCTGATTGGCCAGAGGGGGTCCAGCGGATGTGATCACTCCCCAGAGACAAAATGGTGATCTGCCAACGTAAACAAGGCCTGTCAGGGATGAACAATAGAGATCTTGTGTTTCTGCTAAGCAGAGTCCATCCCCCACATAGTTAGAAAGCATCCACTAGGGACACATTTAACCCTTTGATCGCCCTTGGTGTTAACCCCTTCCCTGACGGTCATTATTACAGTGACAGTGCATATTTTTTAGCACTGATCACTGTATTTGGGTCACTGGTTCCCAAAAAGTGTCAAGTGTTCAATATTTGTCTGCCGCAATGTCACAGTCACGCTACAAATCGCTGATCGCCGCCATTACTAGTAAATAAAAATGACATAAAAATATCCCGTAGTTTGTAGACATGATAGCTTTTGCACAAACCAATCAATATACGCTTATTGGGATTTTTTTTTACCAAAAATATGTAGCAGAATACATATTGGCCTAAATTGATGAAGAAATTACATTAGAATTGTCAAAGTAACACAGTGCTATATCGCAAAAAATGGCCTGGTAATTAAGGGGGTAAAACGGCCTGGAGCTGAAGTGGTTAATAACTCTTGTGCTGCGTGAAGTCCCTACTGCATGTGTCCTGATCTACAATGTGGTGCTTACATATGGGGGTGGGGAACATGCCAAAGCTCTGCCTTATAATAATGTTATGTGGTCTGTTCTACAACTGTCCTTCTGGGACTTACTCTTATGTAACGCTCATTCTTAGATAAACCCAAAGTGAGCCCTCCAGCCATCGAGCCGGTAAAAGAAGAGAAACCAGCAGCTCAGCCAATTGATGTGCCACCTCCAGAACCAAAAGAAGTTAAAGAGACAAAAGCGCCAGAAAAAGGAAAGAAGAGGTAACTGTGTAACCCTAAAGTGTTTTTGAAGCCTATCTAATCCTGAGGGCAGTAATGTAACATGTTGCAGCTTATCGGTGGTGCTGTGTTGTCAGCTCAATACACAAAGTTAGGTGCTCTGCGGATTTTGCTACAGGGGGATCGGAGCTCTGCGTATTTCGCTGCAGGAGGATCGGTGCTTGGCGGATTTCACTACAGGGGGTCGGAGCTCTGCGGTTTTCACTACAGGGGGATAGACGGTCAGTGGCGGATTTCACTACGGGGGGATAGGTTGTCAGTGGCGGATTTCACTACAGGGGGATAGGTGGTCAGTGGCGGATTTCACTACGGGGGGATAGGTTGTCAGTGGTGGATTTCACTACAGGGGGATAGGTGGTCAGTGGCGGATTTCACTACAGGAGGAATTTTACTAAGTTTCTCTTTCGTTCTTTGAAGGACAATTGATGTGCCACCTCCAGAACCAAAAGAAGTTAAAGAGACAAAAGCGCCAGAAAAAGGAAAGAAGAGGTAACTGTGTAACCCTAAAGTGTTTTTTAAGCATATCTAATCCCGAGGGCAGTAATGTAACATATTGCAGCTTATCAGTGGTTCTGAGTTGTCAGCTCAATACACAAAGTTAGGTGCTCGGTGGGTTTCGCTACAGGTGGATCAGAGCTGGGGGGGGGGTGATGGGATTTCACTACAGGAGGATCAGAGCTGGGGGGGGGGGATTTCACTACAGGAGGATCAGAGCTGGGGGGGGGGGGATTTCACCACAGGAGGATCGGAGCTGGGCGGATTTCACTACAGGGGGATCGGAGCTCTGCGGATTTCACTACAGGGGGATCGGAGCTCTGCGGATTTCACTACAGGGGGATCGGAGCTCTGCGGATTTCACTACAGGGGGATCGGAGCTCTGCGGATTTCACTACAGGGGGATCGGAGCTCTGCGGATTTCACTACAGGGGGATCGGAGCTCTGCGGATTTCACTACAGGGGGATCGGAGCTCTGCGGATTTCACTACAGGGGGATCGAAGAGCGGCAGGATTTCACTGCATGGGGATCGGAGCTCTGCGGATTTCACTACAGGGGGATCGGAGCTCTGCGGATTTCACTACAGGGGGATCGGAGCTCTGCGGATTTCACTACAGGGGGATCGGAGCTCTGCGGATTTCACTACAGGGGGATCGAAGAGCGGCAGGATTTCACTACATGGGGATCGGAGCTCTGCGGATTTCACTACAGGGGGATCGGAGCTCTGCGGATTTCACTACAGGGGGATCGAAGAGCGGCAGGATTTCACTACAGGGGGATCGGAGCTCTGCGGATTTCACTACAGGGGGATCGGAGCTCTGCGGATTTCACTACAGGGGGATCGGAGCTCTGCGGATTTCACTACAGGGGAATCGGAGCTCTGCGGATTTCACTACAGGGGGATCGGAGCTCTGCGGATTTCACTACAGGGGGATCGGAGCTCTGCGGATTTCACTACAGGGGGATCGGAGCTCTGCGGATTTCACTACAGGGGGATCGAAGAGCGGCAGGATTTCACTACATGGGGATCGGAGCTCTGCGGATTTCACTACAGGGGGATCGGAGCTCTGCGGATTTCACTACAGGGGGATCGGAGCTCTGCGGATTTCACTACAGGGGGATCGAAGAGCGGCAGGATTTCACTTCAGGAGAAATTACTACGTTTCTCTTTCGTTCTTTGAAGGACACAGCCATTCTTCATGACGGATGTAGGTGGTGACATCAAACCCATCTGTCATGAAGTTTGGCTGTGTCCTTCAATACATGAAAGAGAAAAGGATTTTACGGTGTGTACAGAAATCCCATTTTCCCTTGATACAATGGGAATTCACCAATGTGGTGGGCAGGCAGCGCTCAGGACTAGACCCAGGGCATAGCTGCCAGTCAGTGGCTGTGGTCAGGTCATGGCTGGTGTTTGTGGAAGGAGAAAGCATGATATAAGCACAGCAGAGCTTTCTTCTGTAAATTACACAGAGGAGGTTCTGTGACGGGGATCCGTTTCTCCATAAAGGCAAAACAGTGGTGCTAAGTCATACAAACTGACATAATAAAGACACAGGAGGAATGGAGGGCATGTTTGTGGGAGAATTAAAAATTGAACACACATTAAAAGCAAAAGTCCAACATTTTTGCACAAGGTAAGGAACACTTTTTATTATATTTTATTCCTTATTCCTCCCGCCTGTAGTTCAGTTTTAAAAAATTAATTTAATGATGTATTAATTGAATGCCGAGCTGTGTTATTTGTGTCTTTTATATCTGCCTGGAGTTCAGCTTTAAATCGCTGAGTTCATCATTTTTTGCTCAGCAGGCTTAAGAGGGCAGAAATGTCAGACAGTGACGAAGAAGGGGTGAAGCTGGTGAAAAGGAGGCGTAGGATCAAACAGCCCAGACCCGACAGCAGTGACGAGGAGGACGGTGAGTTTCTGACGGTGTGCCTGTGCCTTTAGATGGTGTAAAGGTTCTCTGCTGAGGTCAATGGGACTCCTTCAGTCGTCGTATCTCACCCACACACTGTTTACTGTGCTCCCTGTCATTTCCCGCAGTGCCGCCTGCCAAAACATGGCCATTCATCCCGTCAAAGATCAAGTGTTTGTTTCTGTACTCGTCGGGGCACCACGCAGGCCTGCTTCGCCTGGGGGAGGCCGTCACACCAGCTTTGCGTTTGATGTCTTGTTTTCATTCTCCACCATCCCGCCGTGCTCTGGGATTCAGACCCAGCCGTATTAACGAGAGCTGGCAGCGGCTGCTGTGCCCAATGTAAAGTTAGCAGCTTAAGTGCCTCCCTGCATATTAGGGGCCCGAGCCTCCCCCCAGCTCCGCAGTGAGCCCGGCCCTGGGGCACTGTATCTCTGTTCATGTCCCCTTTTTTTGTAGTGTCCCTTTTATTCCGCAGTGTCACTTTATGCTAAGCTGGAAAAGGTCACCGATTCGCTGCTTGTCACATGAGCTTAGCTTAGACGTGCCTGGTGAAGCTGGAGCGGCTTTTACAACCGCGATGGCTTATCTGATATCAATGCATTTAGACTAATGTTGCTGAGTCTGCTTAGGTCATGGTGGACTGCGTTTTTAAGATGAAATTAAAATAGATCTCTATTGTGGAAACCCAGTCACTACAACCCCCTATAACCTTTAATGTGTTCTATCAAAAGTCACTTTCGGTATTTTTTTTTAACTTGCAGCTTTCATTAAAATACCGCACAATCCTTGCCATGGAGGTCCCAGTTCAGTCACTGCCTGTCATAAGGTGACAACTCTGTCCCTGACTAACATTTGCACTTCTGTGTTGTCACATGGGTTTCTGATATTGACTACAAAATTGATAGTATTGCAATGCATGGTGGTAAGTTACCACAAGGAGCATGTGTGAACGTGCCACAGTTCCAGACTGTGGACCTTTTATAAAAAAAAGAATAACAAAAGGCACATATTTTTGCAGGACAAAATGCATTATTATTATTATTATTATTATTATTATTATTATATTTTTTTTTTTTTTTCTTTCACATGCACCTGCATTTCCCCCCTCGATCAGTGGGTGGCGGGCGCGATGTCCCCCCCCTCGATCAGTGGGTGGCGGGCGCGATGTCCCCCCCTCGATCAGTGGGTGGCGGGCGCGATGTCCCCCCCTCGATCAGTGGGTGGCGGGCGCGATGTCCCCCCCTCGATCAGTGGGTGGCGGGCGCGATGTCCCCCCCTCGATCAGTGGGTGGCGGGCGCGATGTCCCCCCCTCGATCAGTGGGTGGCGGGCGCGATGTCCCCCCCTCGATCAGTGGGTGGCGGGCGCGATGTCCCCCCCCTCGATCAGTGGGTGGCGGGCGCGATGTCCCCCCCTCGATCAGTGGGTGGCGGGCGCGATGTCCCCCCCTCGATCAGTGGGTGGCGGGCGCGATGTCCCCCCCTCGATCAGTGGGTGGCGGGCGCGATGTCCCCCCCTCGATCAGTGGATGGCGGGCGCGATGTCCCCCCCCCTCGATCAGTGGGTGGCGGGCGCGATGTCCCCCCCCCTCGATCAGTGGGTGGCGGGCGCGATGTCCCCCCCCCTCGATCAGTGGGTGGCGGGCGCGATGTCCCCCCCCCTCGATCAGTGGGTGGCGGGCGCGATGTCCCCCCCCTCGATCAGTGGGTGGCGGGCGCGATGTCCCCCCCCCTCGATCAGTGGGTGGCGGGCGCGATGTCCCCCCCCTCGATCAGTGGGTGGCGGGCGCGATGTCCCCCCCTCGATCAGTGGGTGGCGGGCGCGATGTGTCCCCCCCCTCGATCAGTGGGTGGCGGGCACGATGTCCCCAACCCCCCCCCCGATCAGTGGGTGGCGGGCGCAATGTCAAGCTCCTGCAAACATCTCTGCCTCAGCCAATCAGAGAGCTCATTCATAGAATACAAAACTTCCCATGAATGACTGAGTGATGCTCAGCCCGACTTGATTTGATTTGTCCTGGGAGTGGGACAGGAAGTGCCTGCCCTGCTGCCGGAACATAGTTCTGTATTCTGTATGTAGCTGAGGCTACATACACTTAAAGTGGTTGTAAAGACAGAAGGTTTTTTTATCCTAATACATTCTATGCATTAAGATAAAAAGCCTTCTGTGTGCAGCAGCCACCCTAATACTTACATGAGGTCCTTCTATATCCAGCAATGTTGCAGGAGTGTGTCGGCTGCCCGGGACTCCACTCCTCATTGGTTGCGTTAGCAGCGTGGCGCCATTGGCTCCCACTGCTGTCAGTCAGCCAATGAGGAGAGAAAGGTGGCTGTGCCAAACCACGGCTCCATGTCTGAATGAATACATAGAGCTGTGGCTCTGCTCAGGTGCCCCCATAGCAAGCTGCTTGCTGTGGAGGCACTGAACAGGAGGGAGGGGACAGGAGCGCTGAAGAGGAGGATCCAGGCTGCTCTATGCTAAACCAACTGCACAGAGGAGGTAAGTATAACAAGAGACTTTAGTATCACTTTAATACAGCACACCTGTGAATGCAGTAAATAGTTTGGGCCAGCATTTAATATATATGTGTATATGTATGTGTATGTATGTATGTGTGTGTGTGTGTGTGTATGTATGTGTATATATATATATATATATATATATATATATATATATATATATATATATATATATATATATATATATAATATAATTTTATTCAAGCCGCCACACTCTCTCATTCTTCTTGGATTGGCAGAGCGTGTGCATGGTCGTCAGTGTCTGATGTGCAGTGTCCTCCCTGTTCCAGGTTTCATGTCCTGTGTAGGCACAGCATTGGTCTGTGATGTATTATTTGGAAAAGATAGAAAGATCTTAAGAAATGGGTGGAATTGTACAGCAAGCTTATTTGTATGTTACAGAAGAGACTGTAGAGAATTAAGGTGAAAACAGATTATTAATCCTAAACTGTGTAGTCTTCTTCTTACCCTCTGTATTCCATAC
This sequence comes from Aquarana catesbeiana, assembly GCF_042186555.1. Lineage (NCBI taxonomy): Eukaryota > Metazoa > Chordata > Amphibia > Anura > Ranidae > Aquarana > Aquarana catesbeiana. The sequence goes on along the minus strand of NC_133325.1, from coordinate 36,150,041 downwards.
CGTAGAGGTTCCTGTGCCGGATGTTAGGACCCCGTCCCCTCCTCCGGAGCCTGCTGTGAAGATGGAAACTGAAACTCCGCCACAGGTGAGGCCTCAATAAAAGGGTACCTTTCACCCTAACGAGAAAACCCCGCTGTGAGTAAAATATATAATCTACCCATGCCCGCCTGATTCCATAGCTGGCTGCTCTCCTCCAAAGATTTCATGGTTCACTGGGTAGGCCAAAACCATGTTTGCTCATTTCTATAAATACCGACTTCGTACTGGGAAATTGGTGCTTGGCCTTTACCCCTCTCACTTCTGCACCTCATGGTTGGCCCATCAATGTGATGGATACCCTCACTGACCAGTCATTGGATGGAATGAGCAGAAGCAAGTGCTGTCTTTATAATAAATGTCAGTATTTGTATATTAGAATTTGCCGGATTTTGGATTCCCTGGGCAATGAATGTTATTAGAGATGACATAGAATTCTCTGGATGACTCTCTTGGCATGGTAGTGGCACCATACAGAGCACAAGGTCAGTACAGAGTCAATTTTAAAGGACAAGTTCACCTTTTTGGAACATGTTACATGTTCCTCCCTTCTGCCACCAGTCCCCCTGCTGTTGGGTTTCCTATCCTTTAAAAATGTTGAAAGGTGCAGCTAAACAATAGATTTCAGACCAGCTACAGCAATCGATCATGAGACGACTCCATCCTTGAAATGAATATATGAAAACATACATGGGTTAGGGTTGTGACCTTTGGCTATTAGCATACAAGGAAACGGTTGCACTCTGAGTGCATTTTTAACCACTTCCCGCCCACCATATAGCAATATGATGTATGCAAAGAGATTGTGTTATGCTGACCGCACATCATATGACGTCATCAGGATAACAAGCCGGTGCGTGGCGATTGGTGGGCAGTGTGTCAGTCTGACGCACTGCAACACTCATCTCAGTAAAGAGCCTCTGACGGAGGAGCTTTACCACGTGATCAGCTGTGTCCAATCACAGCTGATCACGATGTAAACAGGAAAAGCCATGTATCGACTTTTCCTCACTCGCGTCTGACAGACTCGAGTAGAGGAGAGACGATCAGCGGCTCTCCTGACGGGGGGAGGGGGGGCGTCTGTGCTGATTATCCCCCGAGGATGCCCACCACTTATGACCACCAGGTATGCCACCCATGGCCACCAGGGATGCCAACAGTGCCCACATTAGATGCCAATCAGTGCCCATCAGCAATGCCTATCAGTGCCATCTATCAGTGCTGCATATCATTGCTAACTATGAGTGCCCATCATCAGTGCTGCCTTAACAGTGCCTGTCAGTCCAGCTTCATCAGTGCCCATCAGTGAAGGGGAAAACGTATTTACAAAATTTTATAACAGAAATTAAAAACGTTTTTTTTTCTGTCTTTTTTTTTTTTTTTTTTTTTTTTATTTGTTTAGCAAAAAATAATTCACAATTCACCATGTGTGTAAACCAAACATCATAGTAAATCACTCCTTTTAAATTGGGGGTCTTCAAACTATGGCCCGCCAGTCGTCCAGGAACTACAATTCCCATTATGCCTAGTCATGTCTGTTAATGTCAGAGTTTTGCAATGCCTCATGGGATGCGTCATTCCGCAACAGCTGGAGGGCCGTACTTTGAAGATCCCTGCTTTTAAATCGTGCTCAGTGACTCCCACCACCGTTGTGCCTGCATGCTCATCTCCAGGTATGGACCTGCATGGAATCAGGTCACGTTGGGGTTGATTTACTAAAACTGGAGAGTGCAAAATCTGGTACAGCTGTTCATGGTAGCCAATGAGCTTCTAACTTCAGCTTGTTCAATGAAGCTTTGACAAAAAAAAAAACTGGAACCGGTTTGGTTTCTATGCAGAGCTTTTGCAGATTTTACACTCTCCAGTATTAGTAAATCAACCCCACTGCGCCTTCCCCGACAGAGGATCAATCCAGCTTCCACTCTGGTGTCTTTACTTGTGGAACTCCTTCCTTTATAAACTTGATAGTGGCATATGGAACATCAAAGACAAAAAGGTGTGTGGCCCCCTTTAAGGGCTCGACTCCCATATCTTCCTCCACTGTAAAAAAAAAAAAAAAAAAAAAAATTTAAAAAAAGACATAGTAATGCCTAAAGATACAGTAAGTCGTAAAACAGTTTTATTTAATTAGAAATGCACTTACATTTACTTTAACGTACAAGGCATATAGATTTGACAGCGGAGCTAATGCTCCAGTATCCCTTCCGGTTACAGATATCAGTCGCGTCACCCGGCTCCACCCTATGCGTGTTGTCATGTGACTTCCTCAGGGGACAGTCACACATGTATCTATATAAAAGCCCCATTTGCGCTGGGATCACACAAAATTAAATAAAAAAAAGGAATAAGTAAATAAATGAATATAGAAAGCAGCTGACACAATATGCAGGAAAAGCACAATAGATTATATAAAAGAAAGGTGTAGCGCTTAATGAGAACTATGATAGTCCAACGTGAACATTCAGTGTGTTGAATGGTTTATACATCAACTTCCCGCTTAAAGTCCATAAAAAAAATAGTACATCTTGCAAAATCCATTTGTAAGGACACCAACACCCGAACACACTGCCTCTTACCCTTAGGTAGATTAAACAAGAATAGGTATTTTTCAATAACCGCTCCTCAGCAGCATGGGGGACAGAAAACTGCAGCTCCTCCAGATAGATAACAGCAAGTCTAGATGTTTCTTAATGTCAGCTCCACAACAACATGGAAATGAGGAAAATGGATCCTCCGCCACATGCAGTACCCAGTAGAGAGAAAGAACACTTCATATAGCAGACATCCTAATCATCTTTTTATTGTAGAGCTTAAAAAAATCGTTGCTCTCACATTTCAATAGTTGAAAACAGGCAGAAAATGGAAACAACCGGCGTTTCCAACCAACAAAATGGGCACTGCGTCCCAGTACACAAGTCTTGTTACTGGCTCCTCCCTACGCGTTTCGTCATCACTGACTTCGCCCACGCCCTGGAAACGTCAGTGATGACGAAACATGTAGGGAGGAGCCGGTGACGCGACTTGTGTACTGGGACGCAGCGGCCATTTTGTTGGAAGCAGCGGTTTCCATTTTTTGCCTGTTCTCAACTACTGAAATGTGAGTGCAACGGTTTTTAAGCTCTACAATAAAAAGATAATTAGGATGTCTGCACTATGAAGTGTTCTTTCTCTCTATTGATTACTCCATGTGGCGGAGGATCTGTTTTCCTCATTTCCATGTGGTTGCGGAGCTAAGATAGATAACAGCAAGTCTAGATGTCTCTCAATCTGGAGGAGCTGCAGTTTTCTGTCCCCCATGCTGCTGAGGAGTTATTATTGGAAAATACCTATTCTTGTTTAATCTACCTAAGGGTAAGAGGCAGTGTGTTCGGGTGTTGGTGTCCTTACAAATGGATTTTGCAAGATGTACTATTTTTATTATGGACTTTAAGAGTGAAGTTGATGTATAAACCATTCAACACACTGAATGTTCACGTTGGACTATCATATAGTTCTCATTAAGCGCTACATCCTTCTTTTACATATGTATCTATGGCTGGTGGTAAGGAGTTAAAGTATTTAAGTCCATTTAGAACCCAAATTGTGCTGTTTAATGTTTGATATCTCTAAGGTGCAGATCTGCTTTTTATTCTGAGACGTTAAATCATAATTTTTTTTTTTTTTTCTCCTTAGACACAACCTGGAGAGAAGAGAAGAAAGCGTAGGAGAGTCCTGAAATCAAAGCAATTTTTGGATGAGGATGGCTGTATGGGTAAGGAGTAGAAAGGGGCATTGACTGGCCTGAACTCTCTAGGTCTTCAGCATGATGTGGCTAGTAAAAGCTTGTGGTTGTCAACATTTCATCTCCCACATTAATTTTGCCTTCCATGACCATACGTGAGTGTCTCTGCCCACCTAAATCAGGAAGCTCATGGTTCACATTTAAATAAAAAATTGCTAGAGACCTGGCATCAGTTATTGATGTTTTCTTGGCTTAGCAGGAACAATATCACATATTCCCTTTTAGGCCACTGCCCTAGTTTTGCAGGGTCACCCACACCGTTAAAGTCATTACTCCAGGACAGTGGACCCGAAAGATAGGTGGGCAGCAGATATTTTAATTTTTTTTTTTTTTTTTTTTGATGGGCTCCTTACTCTTCTTTCAGAGGTTTATATTTTTTATTTTTCCTCTTGAGGTTCCTATCATCCTAGTAGAAAAAAACACTACTCAGTTTTAGTGGGCCTAGTTGGCCCCCTTCCATGTTGGTCATGGACTGAGATGGTACTTATGCTTGGTGTGATGTTTTTGTGTCAGTGATGAGACACTTGTCTTATTCCCTTGGCAGCATGTTTCTGGGGCATTACTGTGGTTATATCCCCTCTTTAAGTCCCAACTCTGGGCAAAAAATGTTTTCCCAAAGCAGGCATGATGATGTCAAGAACGATTGTCCACCACACAAGACTGCTAGACTGGGGGGATCAGAAGATTAGGTAAGTACAGTGCCTTGAAAAAGTATTCATACCCCTTGAAATTTTCCCCCATTTTTTTTCATGTTACAAATGTAAATGTATTTTATTGGGATTTTATGTGATAGACCAACACGAGGCACATAATTGTGAAGTGGAAGAAAAATGATAAATGGTTTTCAACATTTTTTTTACAGATATCTGAAAAGTGTGGTGTGCATTTGTATTCAGCCCCCTTTTCTCTACTCTGATACCCCTAATTAAAATCTAGTGGAACCAATTGCCTTCAGAAGTCACTTAATGAGTAAGTAGGGTCCATCTGTAATTTAATCTCAGTATAAATACAGCTGTTCTGTGAAGCCCTCAGAGGTTTGTTATAGAACCTTGGTGAACAAACATCATCATGAAGGCCAAGAAACACACCACACAGGTCACGGAAAAAGTTGTGGAGAAGGTTAAAGCAGGGTTTGGTTATTAAAAAAAAAAAAAATATCCCAAGCTTTGATCATCTCGTGGAGAACTGTTCAATCCATCATCTGAAAATGGAAAGAGTATGGCACAACTGCAAATCTACCAAGACATGGCCGTCCACCTAAACTGACAGGCCGGACCAGGAGAGCATTCATCAGAGAAGCAGCTAAGAGGACCATGGTAACTCTGGAGGAGTTGCAGAGATCCACAGCTCAGGTGGGAGAATCTGTCCACAGGACAACTATTAGTCGTGTTCTCCACAAATCTGACCTTTATGGAAGAAAGACATTGATGAAAGAAAGCCATAAGAAGTCCTGTTTGCAGTTTGCGAGAAGCCATGTGGGGGACACAGCAACATAGAAAAATGCTATGTGTGGCAGAAAACTAACACTGCACATCACCCTGAACACACCATCCCCACCTTGAAACGTGGTGGTGGCAGCATCATGTTATGGGGATGCTTTTCTTCAGCAGGGACAGGGAAGCTGGTCAGAGTTGATGGGAAGATGGATGGAGCCAAATACAAGGCAATCTTAGAAGAAAACCTGTTAGTCTGCAAAAGGATCGAGACGGGGTGGAGGTTTTCTTCAGCAGGACAAAGACCCTAAACATACAGCCAGAGCTACAATGGAATGGTTTAGATCAAAGCATATTCATGTGTTAGATTGGCCCAGTCAAAGATCTAAATCCAATTGAGAATCTGTGGCAAGACTTGAAAATTGCTGTTCACAGACGTTCTCCATCCAATCTGACAGAGCTTGAGATATTGTGCAAAGAATGGGCAAAAAAATCTAGATGTACAAAGCTGGTAGAGACATCCCCAAAAAGACTTGCAGCTGTAATTGCAGAGAAAGGGGGCTCTAAAAAGTATTGATTCAGGGGGGGCTGAATACAAATGTACACCACACTTTTCACATATTTATTTGTAAAAAAATTGAAAACCGTTTATCATTTTCCTTCTACTTCACAATTATGTGCCACTTTGTGTTGGTCTATCACATAAAATCCCAATAAAATACATTTACGTTTTTGGCTGTAACATGACAAAATGTGGAAAATTTCAAGGGGTGTGAATACTTTTTTCAAGGCACTGTATATCAATGTTCTTTAATCGCCTAGACAAAAATGAGCAGCTGACCTGTGCAGTGCGGGCACAGCCCCACTGCATGGGAAGACCTTGTGTTTTTTTTTTTTTTCTCTGAGTTGGGCTTTAACATCCAGAGCAGTTGTCTTCTAGCTGATCACATGATGCACTGGGTCCATCTTTTTCCCAGTAGTGGGTGATTCTCAAAGGGCGATCATTACAATGAATGCAGGGTGTTGCGGTAATCCCCTGTCAGTGGGTGGGTCCACGATGTCCTGCATGCAGTTTTTGTCCTTCATCTACCCTGTTGAAGACTGGGGACAGGTAATGACAGAATGGAATTAATGTGGGTGATAGAAGAGAAGAAGAAAATTCTGTGCAGAACTGTTTTTTTAAAAAAAATTAAACTGTATTCGGACTTCCGCACATATTGATTTAGCATCTATATTGTGCACGGTATAAATGCAGCGGGTCAATAGAAGAGAAACCAGTAAGGCGTTTAAGTCATTCAACCTGTTTAGCACACATAACATATTTAACATTTTTTAAATTTCTGCTATAAAACACATCCTATATAAAAAAAAAAATCAAATGTCGTCATAAATTTGGCCAAAATGTATTCTGCTACATGTCTTTGGTAAAACGAAATCCCAATAAGTTATATATTGATTGGTTTGTGTGACTGTTGGAGCATCTACAAACTATGGGATATATACTGGAATTTTAAATGTTTTTTTCTATACTACTAATAGCGGTGATCAGCAATCTTTTAATGGGACTGTGATAGTGCGGCAGGAAATCTGACCCTACCTGACAGTGACAGGGAGATGACATCACCAGTGATATTAATACATTGATCAGTGCTATACACTATCACTGTACTAATGACACTGGCTGGAAAGGGGTTAACATCTCAGGTAATCAAGGGGTTAAAAGTTTGCCTAACCATGTGTAATATTTGCTGCTTCTTACTAAAGATCTCTGTTTCCTATCCCTGATAAGAAATGGAGAAGATCACTTCCTCTCTACAGAGGTCTGTGTTGATTGTCAACACAGGGCTCTGGGCTATGATTGGACACAGCCGATCAGCAGGTCCCAGCCTTGAATCATTGGCTGGGGCCTGCTGATAGACTCCTGCTGTGTACAGTTGCAGGAGGGGGAGGGGGGGCAGGAGTGGGGTACCAGCCCGTCGGTATGCCCGTCTGTAGTACACAGTCTGTGAGGGGCTAAAGGCTTTGCTGCTATTTGAAAACCAGTTCTATGCCATAGGTAGCTGTTGACCTCTTTCTCTGTTTTGTCCAGTAACAGAAAAGGTCTATGAAAGCGAGTCTTGCACAGACAGCGGAGAGGAGTTCACCAAATCCAAACCAGCCGCGTCCAATCCATCCACTTCCACCGCCAAACCAAAAACAAAAGCAGAGACTAAAACCTCAAAGAAAGCGCCTGCTGCCAGCAAAGGGACGAAGCAAGCTTCTATCATGGGATTCTTCCAGAAGAAGTGATGGGCCTTGTTGTCTCCTATATAGACTTGACTGCTCGGAGATCTGGAGCAGATGCTGGTATATCTCTTACCTGTCATTGGTGGCCCAAGATGAGAGACGGTGATGTTGGTATTGTGCCGGCCTTCCGTGTAGCTGTGCCTGGACTGCTTGGGAATCATTGATCACCGTTATGAGTGTTTGAACATTGCCGTTAATTGTTGGGGAACGCACACAGCGCCTATGTCTAGTACTAGGCTCAAAAACTGACACGGGGTTCAATAATTCTAGATGTATTTTTATAAACTTTAATCTGCCTTGTTTTCCAAATATTCTGTCCTCTTGATGTGTATGGGAGCCTCATGGCAGCGGCCCTTCCTTACAGGCTGGTACGTTTTCTTTGTTGTTTTTTTTGTGCCTTTCCATAATTGCTTTGCCATCTTTTCATGGTCTGGACACACAAAACAAGTGTTTAGGTCCTTGAGGCACTTCTCTAATACAATATATGGCCAGGATTATTAAGGCACCAGCATCTTTTTACTTAATCCACTGTACTAGAACCCAGATTTTCAGTTTTGGGTGGTGTAAGAACATCTGTTGGATTTGAAGCCTCATGCACACAGAATGTTTTGCAGCCTCTCCTAGACTCCTTTCCTCCTGGCAGCAGAGTTTTGGCAGAAAAAAAAAATAGCTTTGTGCTTGTAAACTCAACTAACCCGCTTAGGTGCATCGAGCGCTTGGGCATAAATTCATGGAATTGGCCAAAATAATAATTTTATTCTGGACATTGAAATTAATTCATACTCAAGTACTAAAACGAGCTTAGGCGCGCTTACATGTGTTTAGGCACGTCAGACGTTTTTTTCTTCAAAGCTCTACTGCTCCTGGATGCGCTGGTGGTGTTTTTTTCTTTTTCTGCCTCTAAACTCCTTTTAAAAAAAGAGGGAGGAAAGAAAATTCTTCAACAAGGAACCAGCAAAGTAGCAAAAATATAATTTATTTTAGAAAAATGATTCCACATATACACCAAACAAAATCAAAAAATATGACATTAAGTGAACCAAATACCACCACTAAGGATAAAATAGACAACGTTGCCTAAGGACAAAAAACAACAAAATTATATTTTTGCTACTTTGCTGGTTCCTTGTTGAAGAATTCGTTTTCTTTCCTCCCTCTTTTTTTGATATGCTTTTTAATTCAGAGGAACACACCCACCTGTGATTTCCTGAGCCCTTGGGTGTTTGCAAGTAGCTTCATTTATATGCAGATGTTGTTAGGGCACAATCCCCATCTGCAAACATCTATATTGAATTAAGCAAAGTTTTTTGGTTCATAAGTTCTTTTTTGTTTGTTTAAACTCCTTTTAAGGCTACGTTCACACTAGCCGGGTTGTGTTAGCGGTAAAGCACTGTGCGGTTTAGCGGCGCTTTACCGGCAAGCTTTTAACCCCCGCTAACGGCCAAAGAGAGGGTTAAAACCGCCGTTGTTGCGGTGCTTCTGAAGTGCTATTTGAGGCACTTGGGAAGTGCTGCCTATGCATTCCAATGAGCAGGGGTGGTGTATACACCGCTCCAAAGATGCTGCTTGTAGGACTTTTTGTAACATCCCGTAAGCGCACTGCCCAGTGTGAAAGCACTCAGGCTTTCACACTGGGGTGGCATTGGAGGCGTTTTTTTTTTAGTCGCTTTACAGGTGCTATTTATAGCACCAAAACCCCTGAAAAATGCCTTAAGTGTGAAAGTACCCCTGTGTGTGCGCACATGGACACCTAGGCTGATTATATATATATATATATATATATATATATATATATATATATATATATATATATATATATATATATATATATATATATATATATATATATATATATATATATATATATATATAAATTTTAAAATTAAGAAGAAAACAAATCCTTGAGTTCTAGTTTAATATGACCAGGGGCAGCTATGAAAAATCGAGAGCTTTACAGACTGAATTGTAAGAAAGGCGATGTCCTATGACCTCATTGCTGGTCATTTGGTTTCTTACCCACTATTCTTTAAACTGCTGGTGTTTGTGTGTGGGGATACTTTTTATATCATTTCTCATTCAGAGATCGATGTCTCCGGTGTCTGACACAGCCAAGCAGAAAAGAGTCATTTAAAGTGTCTGTAAAGGCTGAGTTTTTTTTTTTTTTTTTTTTTTAACCTTCATACATTCTATGCAGCAGCCCCCGCCCACACCCTGTAATACTTACCTAAGCCCCCTCTTGATCCAGCGATGTGCATTAGAGCAGCGGCTCTCCTGGGTCTCTTCCTCTTTATTGGCTGAGGCAGCAGCAGAAGCCATTGGCTCAATTACAACTAGTGAGGAGAGAGCTGGGGCAGGGCTGAGCCACGCTTTGTGTGTAAATGGACACACAAAGCGTGTGTGCGTAAGGGGGGGGGGGCTGCTTGGTATGGGGGCAGGATTGAAGGGCCGGAATCTGGGCTGATCTGTGCAAAGCCCTTGCACAGAGCAGGCAAGTATAACATGTTTGTTATCTAAAAAAAAAAAAAATACTTTTTTTTTATATCGCTAATGAGCTTAGAAGTAACACCCTCTCTGATCGTCATTGGTAATAAATGGAGCTGTATCATTTTTATGGGAACAGCCGTGCACTGCCTTCCTCCATCCCCAGACCAATTCATTTCATAGAACTGTCAGTCATCCCGGGTTCTCTGTATAATAAATGTAGACTCTCCATGGGACAGAAAGGTGGTTGGAGAAGATGGAGCAGAAATCCCTGAGATGCTGGAAAGAAGCCAGTGCATCCTGTAATAACAATTGTGCAGCTTGCCGATATCCGCTGGACTAACCCTTTACTTACATTGATCTAGAGAACATCCAAAGGGAACATTCCTGCATGCAGCACATTCTCCTTTCCCAGTACACAAACCATTATGACAATTTTTTTTTTTTTTTATGTTCTTAAAAATTACCTTTCCATTTCTAATTCCTGAGATTTACAAAAACAAGTCATGTTTCTGGATAACTGCCAAAAACAAATGAACCTACTTGCAGTCTTGGCGACCGTACAGTAAGACCTTGGATTGCGAGCATCATTCTTTCCGGAAACATGCTTGAAATCCAAAGCGCAGTATATCAAAGTGAATTTCCCCATAAGAAATAATGGTAACTCAGGTGATTCGCTCCACTACCATTTATTCATAAATCCTTTAGTTTATAGTCCATATAAAAAGATTATAGCAATGTGACCAGGTTGTGTAACCATAAAATGTCCATCCACAAATAGAAGCCTCCACAAGGGGATTAGAAGCAAAATCCAGCAGGAGCTCCAGAGTATAAAAGAGAAGAGAGGCGCCTCTAAGTGTAGAAATATGGTTACATTTAATGAGGGAACAACATTTAGCAACTCACATGGTTGATGATTAAAAGAGGCACATCTAAGTATGCAGGCATCCGGGGTAAAGCTGTCCACATAGACCATCCTCCGCACTGCCGGCCCTCACCACTGTCAGACTGCAATCCTGACCAGAAAGACTACCCTGCAGTAGAGTGATCTGAAAGCGAGGCTTGAACCGATCGCGGAAGGGATGACGTAGATGGTGGTGAGGAGGATGGTCTATGTGGACAGATTTACCCCGAATGCCTGCATACTTATATGTGTCTGTTTTAATCATCAACCATGTGAGATGCTAAATGTTGTACCTTCATTAAATGTAACCATATTGCTACACTTAGAGGCGCCTCTCTTCTCTTTTATACTCAGTTGTGACTTGATTGCTACTTGTATATCAAAACATCACTTGTTTATCAAGACAAAATTTCTAAAAAAAAAAAATTTGCTTGTCTTGCAAAACTCTCATAATCCAAGGTTTTACTGTAGTTTAAAAGTGGGAATGTCCCCAAATGTCTGCACACAACTTGAGTTAAAACAATAGTTATCTCCTACAGCGTCCTTTTAGGTTTTTTTTGCACTGAAAGTTTCATCTTTGAGGTGCTGGCCCAGCTCCTCTACTCCAGTGATGAGGGTACAGGATCCTTTGTTGCCATTGGCATTATTATTATTATACAGGATTTATAGAGCACCAACAGTTTGCGCAGTACTTTACAACGTTAATAAAGTCTCTAGTTTTAGAGCCCCCAGCTATGTTACAGTCCCAGCACAAAATTCCTATTGTGTGAAGGCTTCCAGTGTTATGACAGTCCTGCACGTCATGAAAACCTTCCTACCTGGACCATTGCCACTCATCGCTGTAACCGGTGGTCCTTTCACTGCATTCCAGCACAGAGTGGAGAAAAAAAAAATGACCTCCCTCCCCGAGCTGGGCAAAGAATTTTGCACACTGTGGTCCAATTCTCCAACTCCTACATCACTGGCGACTCCTGTAGTGACACAGGGGTCGGATGATGGAGGCGATGCAGTCATTCAGCACTCCAATTGTCATATGCTGGAGGTTGATCTGAAGCTAACATCTGCTTATGTATTTTTCATCATATCTATACTTTTCATTGCCCAGGACTGAGTTTACTATAGGGGTCTATATACACACAATATTAATGGTCTTCAAGCGGTGTATACAACAGGACAGATCTTGGATTACATGTAAAATTTGTTATCCTTTATATCCTGTTGCAGTTTCTTTCAATGCATTCTGCTCTTTGTACAGTGATCTGTTCATTAAAGTGTTTCTTGTATGAGACTTCTTTGTGCTTTCTTAAAAACATCTATATTTTCCCCTGTTCGTCTTTCAGGACAGCCACCATAGAGAGTCCTTGGCTCCTCCCATGAAACACCACCTTATACTGCAAGATTTAAGCCTCGCCGGGCCCTCAGTTCTGGTGTTTCCTCCGGCGAGGAGACACCGCTAAGAAGCCGTGGCTGAACAGCCGGGGAGGCTAAGGCCGAGTGTTCCCTGAGAAGGGGGAGACGTGGTCTCTCTAAATCCAAAGCCAGGTAGGCTAGGGAGCCTGAGATTACCTGTATGGCTGCATCATGCGCACCCCAGCTTCTCTTGGGGAAGGAGGAAGCCTGGGGAGGCCTGCTATTCTTCCACCCAGGGGGTAGGTGCGCCGGGTCCCTCCTGCATTATGCAGCCAGTGTTGGAGCTCTAGAAGCCGGGCAGGATGACGGGCGACGTCAGTTCTGGTGGGGCGGGCACTTCCGCTGGACCCGCGTCTGCCGGTACCGGATGCGAGATACGAAAGCGGGCTGCTCTAGTGCGGCCTTTTTCTTTGCTGTACAGACAGCTGTCCAAGGCTCGGTTGGCCATCCGACCTCAGCAGGAGATGTCGGAGGCAGAGGCTTCACGAGCATCTCCAGGAGATAACAGCCACTCAAAGGTAAGAGGAACCCTGGGGTGGTGTTCCCTTACCTATTCCCGGTAGCTCCACAGGTGTTTCCCCTCCCTGGTGGTCGGGGGGGCACTCCCGGTGCTCCTCTGTGGTAGCGCTGGTGGGCTTAGGCATTTATGGCTGATCTCTTTCTCTGTTTCAGAAAACCACAGACAAAAATAAGTCGCCCCATGGTTCTAAGAAGAAATGTCCCTCATGCAAAGTCATCATGGGGGAATCCTGGACCAAGGCGCTCTGTAAGGAGTGCATTAAAGGGTTAGTGAGATCGTAGGTGGCAGAACAGGGTACGGACCTGGCGGCGTCCGTCAAGGAGCTTTCTGGCACCTTTTAGTCTTTTAAGGCGCTTTTTTTCTAGTTTCCAGTTGTCGCAGCCCCAGGGCAATCCTCCACCAGCGCAGCAGAGTGTTACAGCTGGCCCAGCGGATACTCCCCCCGTTAGTGGGAAGAGACCAGGGGGCTGCAGAGAGGAAATTGAGGAAGAGCCAGACAGGGCCGCTTCAGACTCCCAGGGGGAGTCGGGAGGAGAGGAGGTGGATGGGGAATCCACAAGAACCTCTCGTTTATAAGCTTTCCCTTAATGAAGTGGAGGATCTCTTAGGAGCTATCTATACCACTTTGGGAATACAAAAAGGAAAGAAGGCGTTGTCACTCCATGACCAAGGGCATGGGGGAACAGAAAAAAAGGGTGTTCCCGGCCACGATGTCTCGGTCGTAGCCATCAAGATCCCAAAAGGAAACCTTTCTTTTCATGGGCTTTGAAACAAAGGTTTCCCTTTGCGGAGGAAGAGACTCTAGTCTGGAATAAATCTAGGCTAGACTCCGCTTTTTTACAGGTTTCCAGGCATATTGACCAGGCCTTCGAGGACATGGGGGCACTTTCAGACCTCATGGACAGAAGGATGGACTCGCTCTTGAAGAAGTCCTGGGACTCGTCGCAGGGAAACCTTAAGCTTGCCATGGTGGTCACAGTGGTGGCCCGCAACATGGAATATTGGCTTACACGGATTAAGGTGCACATTGAAACGGGGATGCCAAAAGAAACAATGCGCATGTCCGCAAGACCAGCAGCCCTGACAAACTCTGCAATAAGGGCCCTATGGCTTAAGATGTGGCAGGGAGACAGCACGTCCAAGGTCAAACTCTGCGGGATTCCACTCACAGGGGACCTATTGTTTGGGCCAGATTTGGAAGCCATTTTGGATCATACGGCCGGAAAGAAAAAGGCTTTTCCCATTCAAAAAGGAAATTTGGAGAGCAGACTAAAAGAAAGTCTCACCCTCAGAGTAAGTTTGAATCCCCAAAAGCTAAACTGCAGAAGAAGGCTTGAGGGCAGAAGGGCAAGGGGCGAGGTGGCTGTGACCCCCCCCCCCCCCTTGAACAGCCCAATGACGGGTTAGCCACCGTTGGAGGAAGATTGGGGGCTTTCCTCCTAGAGTGGGAGATGATCACCTCCAACCAGTTTGTGTTAGGGATCATAAGAAGACGATACCGGCTGGAGTTTTGTCACCGAGCTGCCCAAGTGCGCAGAAAAGTCGTCTGCTCTTCTGTTCCTCCAACTCCTGTAGGGAGGATAGGAGGTGGTGGTGGTACGAGTCCCAACAGGTGAGACCAGCAGAGGCTTCTATTCCCACATATTTGTGGTCCGCAAGCCTTCGGGAAAGTTCAGGCTTATCCTGAACCTGAAGCCTCTCAATGTCTCAGTAACCTACAGGAGGTTCCGAATGGACTCTGTCTACTCGGTGAAGGCACTTCTTCCCCCGAACTACTTCGTGGCATCGATAGATTTGAAAGATGCCTATCTGTACATCCCTATCGTAGAGGGCTACCAGAAGTTCCTCAGGTTGCTGGTAAAAAATCAGATAAGGGACGTTCCATCTACAGTTCAGGGCCCTCCCCTTTGATCTATCTCCCCTCTCCCCCACACACACACATCTTCACCAAAGTCATGATGGAGGTCCTGGCTGTTCTGCGGCTCAGAGGCATAGCAGTAGTCGCATACTTGGACGATCTACTCCTGTTTGACTCTTCCCTGGAGTAGTTGTCCCAGGATCTACAGGCGGCAAGAGGCATCCTAGAAAACTTAGGGTGGCTCTTGAACCTGGAAAAATCCAACTTGGTTCCACCCCAAAAGGTCACCTTCTTGGACTATGTGTTGGATTCAACAAAGCAGAAGGTCTTCCTTCCCTTAGAGAAGATCCAGGAGGTGGACAGGGCACCAGCAAAGCATAACCCAATTTGCTACAGCAGGGGAAAAAATTCCTTCCTGATCCCCCCCCCCCCCCCCGAGGGGCAATCGGATTTTCTCTGGATCAACTTTACCTATGTCAGTACCCAGTTATATTATGTGCATTTAGGAAAGAATCCAGGCTTTTTAAAGCAATCTACTGAGCTGGCCAGAACCACCTCTGGCCGGAGTCTATTCCACATTTTCACCGCTCTTACTGTGAAGAAACCTTTCCGTACTTGGAAATGAAATCTCTTTTCCTCCAGATGTAAAGAGTGCCCTCTTGTCCTCTGTGATAACCTTAAAATGAATAACTCAACACCAAGTTCACTATATGGACCCCTTATCTATTTATACATGGTGATCATATCCCCCCTTAATCTCCTTCTCAAGAGAGAATAAATTCAGTTCCTCTAATCTTTCCTCATAGCTGATCTCCTCCATGCCTCTTCTCAGTTTGGTTGCCCTTCTCTGCACTTTCTCCAGTTCCCCGATATCCTTTTTGAGAACTGGAGCCCAAAACTGAACTGCATATTCCAGATGAGGTCTTACTAATGATTTGTACAGGGGGGCAAAATGATCTCTCTCTCTGGAGTCCATACCTCTCTTAATACAAGAAAGGACTTTGCTCGCTTTGGAAACCGCAGCTTGGCATTGCGTGTTATTATTGAGCTTATGATCTATCAAAACCCCCAGATCTTTCTCTACCATTGATTCCCCCAGTTGTTCTCCCCCTAATATGTATGATGCATGCATATGACCCAAGTGCATAACTTTACATTTATCAACATTTAGCCTGCATTCACAACTGAGCGTTCTCAGCTCAAAAGTTCCAAAATACCCAACAAGCAAAATCCCATTCATTTCAATGGCACCTGTTCACATATCAGCGTTTTGTTGCCTGAAGCTAAAAAAGTACATAAGCTTCTTTTTGGGCAGATTACAAGTGTTTTTGGCCCCATAGACTTCAATAGAAACGCCTGACTTGAGCAGAAAAACGCTTGTAAAAATGCTCACATAGCATCTCTCTACCTCCCTAATTTCCTCTCCCTCTCCCCCCCCCCCCCCCCCCCCCAGTGCTTAAATTGGCTAAACAAAAACTCCTGAAGCTGTAAAAAAAATGCTTGTTATACACTTAGAATGCATTAAGGTGAAAAACATTGAGGGTTTACAACCCCTTTAAACCCCATTTTCCACATAGTTGCCCAATTAGACAATACTCTGAGGTCGGCTTGTAAATTGGAGACATCCTGTAAGGACGTTATTCCTCTGCATAGTTTGGTGTCATCTGCAAAGACAGAAATGGTACTTTTAATCCAAGACCCTATATCATTTACTCCAGAGAATAAAATAGTGGTAGTTCCAATAAATTACCCTATTTTTTTTTTTGAAGAATATAAACAATGAGGTTACACCGAGTAAATAGATACCCAAAATGTCAAGCCTTAAAATTACATACGTACCTGTGAAATGCTGACAAACTCTGGTGCAATATATTTTCCATTGGCAATGCCCATACAGGTCATCCGTTTAGACCAGGGGTGTCCATCCTTCTGGGTAGGACCCCACTGTCGCCACTTTCTCACAGCGCTGTTTTTTACTTTGGATTTACATGTGAGTGTATATCTATTTATTTTAAATAACATTTTTGTTTTCGGATTTACACTATGTGGCCCTTTTTTTTCTTTCCTCACCTACTAACACCATCTTCTGGTCCATGGAATATCGCCTTGAGGGATTCATTCACGCAATACCCCACCCTCCTGGGATCTGCAGGACCATCTATATCCACAAGATTGCCTACACCCTTCAGGACCCGGGTGCCACTTGGAGGGATACAGTAATCCGTGGGATCACTTATTAACAACATTTCTTCGGGCCAAGCACAGCCACTCACCACCTAAGCCTTATCCGACCCAACTTGGCGTATGCCTCTTTGGGTCCAGCTCATCCGGTAAGCCTTTTCATCTCTCGGTGGGAGTGGGCTTTTTCTGCATTTTGGATGCCGGATTTTTTCCTTTTAAATGTTTTTATGAGGACTACCTATTTTCATTGCTTATTTCTCAGATATGGTTGATTCCTTTCACTGTATATTGACTGGCCCATTGGCGTTCATGTTGGACATTGTATAGCGCTACACTTTTTTTCTCTGCTTTCCCCATTTATACTTTGTTGGTCGTGTTAGCTGCTTTCGTTTCCTTCCCTCTTTGGGTAGCGCAGAATTATTTTGTATATATTGGTCAGTGTCCATCCTTCTGACCTTCCTGGGCCACATTGGAAGAAGAGGAATGGTCTTGGACTGCACATAAAATACACTAACAATAAGGATAGCTGATGAACAGAAAAAGTTGAGCAGATCACAAATTAACGATCACTGATATAGATACCTGAGTAATAAAACTTACTTAATTTTTTTGTAACATTTTTTATTTTGAAAGTTAAAGAGGGTTTACTTTTTAATAAAATGTAAAGTTATGCACTTTGGGGCTAAGAATATGCATGCATCATACATACTAGGGGGAGTACAACGAGGGGGTCATTGATAGGCAAGGATTGGGGTGTTCTGGTAGATCATAGATTTAGGCCCCTTTCACACTCTTACGACTTGTCCTACGATTTGGGACTGCAAAGTCGCATGACAAGTCGTTCCCCATGATTCCCAATGACTACCATTCATATTAGTACGACTTCAAGTCGTTGCGACTTCAAAGTAGTCCCTGCACTACTTTAGTCCAACTTTGATCCTACTTCAGCCCATTGAATGTCACTGAAGTCGGATCAAAGTTAGACCACCATATTAACTGATCCGACTTTGGCATGCGACTTGTGCTCTGATGATCTTGAAGGGGAACGCCATGCCAAATTTGAAAAAAAGAAAAAAAAACATGGGTTCTCCCTCCAAGAGCATACCAGGCCCTTCAGTCTGGTATGGATTTTAAGGTGTGTTTTTTCGGTATGGGGGTCCCCCCCCAAAA
The DNA here is from genome assembly GCF_042186555.1 of Aquarana catesbeiana. Taxonomy (NCBI): domain Eukaryota; kingdom Metazoa; phylum Chordata; class Amphibia; order Anura; family Ranidae; genus Aquarana; species Aquarana catesbeiana. Next base: position 36,131,981 of record NC_133325.1, on the reverse strand, counting down.
TCCATACCAGACCCTTATCCGAGCACAAAGCCTGGCAGGTCTGGAAAAGGGGTTGGGGGCGAGTGAGCACACCCCCCCTCCTGAACCGAACCAGGCCGCATGCCCTCAACATGGGGGGTGTTGGGTGCTTTGAGGTGGGGGGGCCTGCACCCCCCACCCCAAAGCACCTTGTCCCCATGTTAATGAGGACAAGGGCCTCTTCCCGACAACCCTGGCTATTGGTTGTGGGGGTCTGCGGGCAGGAAGCTTATCCCAGGCCCCCAGCCTATGTGAATGAGTATCAGATACATTGTACCCCTACTTATTCACCTAAAAAAAAAAAAAAAAGTGTCAGAAATAAAACAGTACACAGGTTTTTAAAGTAATTTAGTAGGGAGCTCCGGCATCTCTTCCGATTTCTTCTCCCCTCTCCGGCTCTTCTGCCTCGTCCGCTGATGTCTTCTGCCTCTGCCGGTTCTTCTCCACTCTCCGCTGATGTCTTCTAGCCCTCTCCGGTTCTTCTCCCTATGTCCATTGTCATCTGCCTCTGCCGGGTCTTCTCCACTATCTTCTCGCTCTTTTGCCCGGTCTTCTCCGCTGTCTTCTCACTCTGTTCTTCTTCCGATGTTGACTTGATGCTCTCTCCCGCTCTAATGCTGGGTACGCGGTGTGCCACTACTTACATTGGCATGGGGCGGGGTCACCGGAGACCTGCCCCTTATGGTATCACTGCCCATCATGTGTTAAAGTGGGAGTAAACTCCAGTGCATAATTTGTACCTATACGTAAGCCTATAATAAGGTTTACCTATAGGCAGGAGTGACATCTTCGCGGCTACAGCCGGAGTCTGTGAACCCGGAAGGAAGACGGGTGAAGATGGAAGCTGAGCTGCCCCCCCCCCCCCCCCCCCGATTTCAGTTGCACCACCCCACACAGCACATAGTGGATGAGGGGCACAATCAAACAGCAACCCCCTGATTACAGCCTTGTGACATTTACTTGCCTGGTGTTATCGGGAGTTCCTGTATGCTGCCTGTGCTATTACAAAAAAATGTCAGCTGTGCCGGGGTTCTCAGTGCTGGCCACCACAGCTACTATGCTTGCACGGCATCTCTCCATATGTGCCCATGCCTAGCTTGTTCCTGCCAGCCCCTGTGGGTTCTATGTAGGGTTGCCACCTGTCCAGGATTCACCCGGACAGTTCGGGGTTGGAATCATATGTCCGGGTTTCAGACCGTCCTGAAACCCGGACACATTATTCAGACCGGACTATGACTTCCCAGCAGGGCTGCTGGCTGCAGTTGTCTAAGTTGAGAGTGTCTGTTACACTATCTTTCATGTTGCCCAAAGCCAACACTAACAATTCCCCCCACAACACACAGACAGGAGAGGAGACAGGAGAGAAGAGGGCTTGATCTGCACCTCTTTCTCCCACCCCTATCCCTCTGTGTCTGCCCACACTTCAATCCCCAGGGCTGAGCCTCATAAAAGGAAATTGGGATTGGGAAATTTGAAGTCCAGCAGCCTCAGATACATCTGGATGAGAGGTGCTGACTGCCAAGGGATGAGTGAGCTCACCATCCATCCCTGTCTGTGACTGAAGTCTCCCCCCTTCTCTCTCCTGCCTCTGACTGAGTACACTAAAGTAAATCAGGGTTCTCAGAGCACCCCTTACGTCAGAGGCCACAGTGTTCCCCCTTACATCAGAGTCTTCTCCGTACATCAGAGTTCTCAGTGCTCCCCCTTAAATCAGGGTTCCCAAAGCATCCCTTATGTCAGAGTCCCCAGAGTTCTCCCGTACAACAGAGTCTGCAGAGTCCCCCCTTACAGTGAAAGGGAACTCTGCGAGTTCAGATGTAAAAGGAGAACTCTGTGGACTCTGATGTAAAGGAGGACTCTTGTTATTAACTTCATATGAATAATAGCAAAAAATATATGTATAGTTTATACTATAAAAAATAATTGCTGTGCACCGTTTAAGTGTTTTGGTTTGACTTGAAGAAAAGGTGGCAACCCTACCTCTATGCTTGCACAGCATCCCTCCAGACATGCGCGCGGGCCGCATGCTGAACCCTTTTGGGCTGCGGGTTGGACACCCCAGTTTTAGAGTTAACTGTGAATAATGGGCCTAAAATGATTGCTCTCAGTCTGGTGTTCCTGGAGATATGTAATGTCACGTGTAGTGCAATCAATGGATTCATGCATAGGCGCCCCCAATGCGTGTATTTCCATTTATATGTGCATGTATGTTGGGGGTGCAAGAGGCTAAAAAAATAAATTAGCATGTTGATAATATGGGGGGGAACCAGGGAAGGAAAAATATAAGCCGATTAAACTTTAGATTTATTCTTGCCACACTTCTTACTGTACAATCATCTTTACATTTATAAAGAACTATATAGCACGACTGCCTAACTCGGTGGTCTCCAACTTATTGAATATTTTGGTAGACCCACAATACAGCTGTAGCTAATCGTTATTTTGGCCAAAGATGTAACAATAAGCAGTCGATCGTAGATTTCAATCTTTTCCTCGCCAATGGTCAGGAAAGAAGAAAGCACCTAAAATGTGTCGGTGCTTTATAGGATCTTCAGGTCAGGTTGGTTTCTTTTCCATGAAAACAATTCCTTATTGATTGAGTTTATTTGTGATGCACATTTTATTAAAAAAAATGTTTTTAATTGTTACATTTTATATTGTATTGTTATGTTTATGGCCAGTGCAAAGGACAATTTGGATTGGATTGTGTGTATTTAAATTTAGACAACATTTGCATACAGTTTCTGATGTTCTGATCAGCATTAGGACTCGCGTATGAATGTCTGGGCAAATCCATGGACATTGGCTCCTCTGGATAGGTAGGCAAGTGTCAAGATGGTGAATAGGGGTCTCAAACTGGCGGCCCTCCAGCTGTTGCGGAACTACAAGTCCCATCCTGCCTCTTCCTATGGGAGTCATGCTTGTAACTGTCAGTCTTGCAAGGCCTCTTGGGAATTGTAGTTCTTTAACAGCTGGAGGGCCACCATTTTGAGACCCCATACTGTATAGCAGGGGTAGGCAACCAGTAGCCCTTCAGCTGTTGTGGAACTACATTTCCCATGAGGCATTGCAAGGCTGGCAGTTACAATTACTCCCAGAGGCATGATGGGACTTGTAGTTCTGCAACCGCTGGAGGGCCCCGGGTTGCCTACCCCCTGCTGTATAGGATGAGGATTGACCAGTAGAACTGAACGGGCAAAAAATGTCTAGAAGATCCTTTGTCCATAGATTATGCCCAAAGTGGGTTATTAAAAGGAACCAAACAGAGACCTGGCAGGATCAGAGGTGAATAAGCACTTGACAAGTGAAAATTGTGATCCCTACTATTTAATTATAAACACAAAAAGAGAAGAACGGGTCCTATCAAGGTATATCCACAAAGGTGTGTTGATTATAGTCACCCTTAGACCACTCACCACAATCAAGGGTTGTCAACGTAGCCAAACCAATGAGGCATACAAAAAAGGGACCCTGGTAGAGACTACCCAGGAAGAAAGCGGCTTCTATTATTATTATTATATTATTATTGTTATTATTATACAGGATTTATATAGCGCCAACAGTTTATGCAGTGCTTTACAATATAAAAGGGAGACAATACAGTTACAATACAATAAAATACAAGAGGATTAAGAGGGCCCTGCTCAGAAGAGCTTACAATCTAATAGGGTGGGGCAGGTGGTACAAAAGGTTGTAACTGTGGGGAATGAGCTGATGGAAGTGGTAGAAGATTAGTTGGAGACGTGATAGGCTTTCCTGAAGAGATGAGTTTTCAGGGATCGCCTGAAGGTAGCCAGAGTAGGGGATAGCCGGATAGATTGGAGGTAGAGAGTTCCAGAGGATGGGAGAGGCTCTGGAAAAATCCTGGAGACGAGCATGGGAGGAGGAGATAAGAGAGCTTGAGAGGAGGAGGTCTTAAGAAGAGTGGAGAGGACGATTTGGTTGATATTTGGAGAGAAGATTGGTGATGTAGCTCGGTGAAGAGTTGTGAACGGCTTTGTATGTTGTAGTTAGTATTTTGAATTTAATTCGCTGGGTGATCGGAAGCCAGTGTAGGGATTGCATACCTCCCAACTTTTTGAGAAGGGAATGAGGGACACCTATCAGCAAAATTATGCAGGCATAGGACACACCCCTTGCCACGCCCCCTTAAAGGAGAATTGTACAAAAAAACAAGATTGGTTAAACCCACAAGTGCTTTTTTTACCACTACTATTCCTTTATATTGGCTTTTGGAATTTACAAATGGAGCAATTTAGATTTTGGATGAAAGGCTTAGCGTCGGAAAACACTTTTTGATAGATAAAAAGTGCATTTTATATACAACTATATAGATCAGATCAAAATGAGGGACAGATGAGGAGGAATGAGGGAAAGAGGGACATTGCTCCAAATCAGGGACAGTCCCTCGAAATCAGGGACAGCTGGAAGCTATGGGATTGGAGGAGAGGGTTGGCAGACACTGAGCGGTTGGTAGAGTGGATAAGTCTGGCAGCAGCATTCATGATAGACTGAAGAGGGGAGGAGCCTCTGGAGAGGCAGGCCAATGAGAAGGGAGTTACAATAGTCAAGGCAAGAGATAACGAGGGAGTGAATGAGGAGCTTGGTGCTTTTATTTGTTTAAAAAGGGGCGAAATTTAGAGATGTTGCGAAGATGTTACAAATTCTACAAACTTTTGACAACGATTGGACTTGAGGCTGAAATGAGAAGTCGGAGTCTAGGATTACACCTAATACAATACCCTGGCGTGAGGGGAGGGACCGATGGTGGCATTGTTGATTTTGGCAACAAAGAGTCATAATCAGGACTGATTATAAAAATACAACATTTTATTAATAAAAAAAAAAATGACAGCTAAAAATATGCACAGTGTCAAGACAATGGATGTTACAACTTCACAAATATTAGGTCAAGAATTAAAACACTGCAAGAGTGAAAGATGAAAATAGACAAAAAGACACACAAAACATTAAACAAAAAGTCCGGACGCCAAACACCAATCACATAGGGATTGTTGGGCGATAATTATCGCTTGATGGATGTAAAGAATACGATTAATATTATTGACAATAATAGGACTATTATATCATTACATAAGGATACTATCATTACCACATGATTCCAACAATTATCGATCCTCCATCAGAAATGAATCCAGCATCAATCAGCCTGCACCACAACAGCATTGGTCAGGTCAGGATATCTGGGGTGCCAAGGTTCTCCATCACTGGGTTAGGCCAATGAGTGAACCTATATAAAATGTGGTCCCTCGCGCTACTAAGTTAACAACATCTAACTAAATGGCATGAAAATGCTGCTAGATCTAATGTCTTGACACTGTGCATATTTTTAGCTGTCTTTTTTTTTTTTTAAATGAATGCGTTTTGTATTTCTATAACCAGTCCCGATTATGAATCCTTTGTTGCCATAGTAGCCACTTTCTTCCTGGGTAGTCTCTACCAGGGTCCCTTTTTTGTATGCCTGCTTTTATATGACTGCACTGTCTCATCGCACAACTAGCTTGGATGCAATGTACCTATTGTACACTAGGAGGCAGCACAACCCCACACTTCCCACCTACAGGCAGGCATACTGAACTCCAGTTTATATGTCAGTAGCATAGTCAGGTTTCTTTGGCAGTGTGGATCCTATTTTAGCTGTAGCTGCACATGACTAACAAGTTGCCTTATGTAAAAAAAAAAAAAAAAAAAAAAAAAAACCTTAAAACCCATATCTGGGCTTCCCTATTTACTTCCCTGTATACTTCCCTATATACTTCCCTGTATACTTTCCTATATACTTCCCTGGACACTCCTTGATACAGAGAGTTGTGCTGGTGTGATTATTTGAGTCCCCTGAATTATTAGAGAGAAAAACACAATAAGTGTAGCGCTAATGAAATAAATGTCCAATGTGGAAAAAACGTATTAAATTAATACTTCGAATGTAAACCATAAAAAAGTCATCCGTATATATATAAATAAGGAGTCTTCAAAGAACTGAACACTTCAAGGAGATATGTACGGCATCTGAGATGAAAATAAACACACCACCACCTAGAGATGAAGAGGCTTACCGGACGGGATGGACCCAAAGGGCATACGCCGAGTTGGGTCGGATAAGGCTTAGGTGGTGAGTGACTTAGGACGGCCAGGAGACGATGCTTGTGGATTGACCCGCTTGATGCTGTATCCCTCTGAACGGTGGGTGCCGGAACCAGGGGGGGGCGATATAGATGAAACAAGCCAGGCGTTATTGTATCCCTCGGAATGGAGTTAAAAAGCCAAACGATGGTGTGGACAAATGGAAAAAGGAAGGAATGGCCACATAGTGTGAATCCGTAAAAATTGTGATTTATTAAAATAAAGCGATATACACTCACATGTAAACCCAAATAAAACAGCGCTGAGAGAAAAAATGGGGTCCTAACCGACGCGTTTCATCTTCATAGACGTCGTTTGCCCCCCAGACGACGTCTATGAAGATGAAACGCGTCGGGTAGGACCCCACTGTCGCCACTTTTTCTCTCAGCGCTGTTTTATTTGGGTTTACATGTGAGTGTATATCTCTTTATTTTAATAAATCACAATTTTTACGGATTCACACTATGTGGCCATTCCTTCCTTTTTCCATTTGTCCACACCATCGTTTGGCTTTTTAACTCCATTCCGAGGGATACGATAACGCCTGGCTTGTTTCATCTATATCGCCCCCCCCTGGTTCCGGCACCCACCGTTCAGAGGGATACAGCATCAAGCTGGTCAATCCACAAGCATCGTCTCCCGGCCGTCCTAAGTCACTCACCACCTAAGCCTTATCCGACCCAACTCGGTGTATGCCCTTTGGGTCCATCCCATCCGGTAAGCCTCTTCATCTCTATGTGGTGGTGTGTTTATTTTCATCTCAGATGCCGTACATATCTCCTTGAAGTGTTCAGTTCTTTGAAGACTCCTTATTTATATATATACGGATGACTTTTTTATGGTTTACATTCGAAGTATTAATTTAATACGTTTTTTCCACATTGGACATTTATTTTATTAGCGCTACACTTATTGTGTTTTTCTCTCTTGTAATACCTTGTTGGTTGTGTTAGCTGCTTGTTCCTTTTCTTTTTAGGGCAGTGCAGAATTGTTTTGTATATATCTCCTGAATTATTACACTGTGGGGGGCAAGGTGACTCCCCTACTGCACTTACAGTAAGTCCTCAGTCTTCTGGACTAAATGACACTATGGGGTTGATTTATTTAACCTCCCTGGCGGTATGATTATTTTTGGATTTTAGGTGCTGAAAGCGGTACAATTATTTTGCATAGAAATTTGGCGTTTTATATTGTAGGCCTGTAATTCTTAGCAATAACACACTTAGATCTATCCACCAAGAGTCTAGTAGATATCCCGGGTATGATAGAGTTTGAAACACAAAATAATAAATTATAATATAATAAACAAATATAAATAATAAAAAAAAAAAATAATATAATAATAAAATACTTTTCCCCCGATTCACTATCGCTCAATTCTGCAAGTGATTCTAATTTACTATCGCTGTTTTCTAGCTGGTCTAAAGCCACTTTTCACATAAAGGGACACTTTTTGGTTGCTATGGACAATCTCAAATTTCCAGGCAGAAAGAACAGTATATATAATATATGCAGGGCATTGGACAAAGCACTGGGGACAAAAGGGAAGTGAAATGATTTCATACAGTACTGTAATCTGTAAGATTACAGTACTGTATGTGCTCTGATTTTTACATTTTTTTGAATTTGCCGCCAGGCTCCGCCCCCGTGCGTTGCAACGCTCGCAGGGAACGGAGCCCACCACAGAGAGGCTTCGGGAGGAGGACAGAGCCCGCAGACACAGCGGGGGGACATCGCAGGATCCTGGGGACAAGGTAAGTAACCTCTTCCAGGATCCCGCAATGCAATCCGGAGTGTGGCTCGGGGGTTACCGCTAATGGTGCTGAAATTTATCCCCCGAGCCACACTCAGGAATACCATCAGGGAGGCTACACTGGAGAGTGCAAAATCTAGTGCAGCTCTGCACAGCAACCAATCGGCTTCTAATTTCAGCTTGTTCGATTTTAAGCTTTGACAACAAAACCTGAAAGCTGATTGGTTTCTGTGCATAGCCGCACCGGATTTTGCACTCTCCAGTTTTAGTAAATTGACCCCTAGGCATCTGTTGTCTGTCCCTGGAAAAATGAATGTTATGAAACCCTCTTAATGAGGCGATAAGTAGCTTACCTATTCATAGGGTTGCACCGACACCGGTGTTGGTGCCAATACTAAGCATTTGCATGAGTACTGGTTACCCGTGCAAAGGCTCTGATACCTGAAACCGGTACATTTTGCGGTGTGATTTGAGCCCATACAAAATGAATATGCTCAAATCGCACTGCAAAGAATTGCATGTGATTTGAACAGGAATGTGGTGCGATTTCTGTCCGAATTGCATGCGGTTTCTCCACCGCTCCTGTGTGAACCCAAGCTTGACATAGTGACTTCAGCCTGGGTTCACACATGAGCGGTGTGGGAAACTGCATGCGATTCTGTTCAAATCACATGCAATTCTTTGCAGTGTGATTTGAGCCCATTTATTTTGTATAGGCTCAAATAGCACAGCAAAGGTATTTACGAGTAATTGACGAAAAGTATCGGTACTCGTACTCGCCTGGTATCGGTGCAACCCTAAATCACAGGGCTATTTTTCTTATCTGTAACTTTCTGTCATATGGCAGCACGATTACTTGTTAGGAATGCGACCTGCAAATGTAGGCGAACGTTAACTAATAAAATGAAACTACAGTCAACCAGATTTTCCTCCTGCAACTGCTGAAAGCCGGCTTCTCCCCCTTTCCCCCTTTCCCTCCTTCCGGCATTCAGCGGCTGCAGTAGGAAAATCTTCATTTTGCTATTCAAAATAAAAAAATTCTAAATTTTAAACCATTTTCTTGTGGCCTGCGATTGGTTGCCAAATCACTTAAAGTGTCACTAAACTTAAACGTTTTTTACCCTAATGCATTGTTTGCATTAAGGTAAAAAAAGTTTTCAATTGCCCTGTGCCCCCCCCCCACTTCCCCTGGGTGAAGAGTAAAAGAGGGGAGAAGAGATCAGCGCTGTGCATGGCTGCATCTATTCTCCCCTTCCTCTTCACACAGCATTTGAGAAGCAGCAGGAGACATTGGCTCTTGCTACTGTCAATCAAATGCAGTGAAGAGGAAGTGGGGGCGGGCCTAAGTCCCGCTATGTAAGTCTATAGAGCGCGGCTCCATAGACACACAGGTCGGGAGCGCGCAGACAACACTTCTCTCCATAGCCAGCGGCTGGCTATGGTGGTCATCAAAAGAAGAGGAGGAGCCAAGATTGCTGCCGGGGACCCAAGAAAAGGAGGATCGGGGGCCTTACTGAGCAATACCACTGCACAGAGCAGGGAAGTATAACATGTTTGTTATTTTAATTAAAAATAAATATAAATTACTTTAGTAACACTTTATAGGGCATACCTTGTATACAACCTGTTTACTTGACTAGAGGCTTTGTATTATTGGAAATTTGCTGTTTCTTAATGTGACAGATCTAGCCGGGACAGAGGCTTTTGGAGGGGACTGAATGCTAGCCTCTTGCCTACCGATTATGGGCCCTGGCATTTGGGGGAACGGTGCTGTTTGTGAGCTGTATGCCTGGGGACCCTTGAGGTGGCGTTACTTTAGATTCGGGTCCATGTCCCCCAAGACACACAGACCATGGATATGCCATATTAGAATAGTGACTGATTCATACTGTTGGGACACATACTGTTAGATGCTAATATCATCAACTCCAGCCAACTGTCTGTTATATTCTATAATGTAAATGAGTCTAGTGTGGCTTCTCTTTCAGCCATTGTTGTCTGGGCTAATTAACCCTGCAATTGTATGAAGGAGTTCTGTGTTGAGATGTATGATAATGTGTATTGTATAGTCGGTGAGCTAGGAGACGTGAAGTCTGCCCTAAAGGTCATGTCTCTGAGTCACCTGGGCTGTCTAAAGGATTAGATAATTAGCTCATGTTAATTAGGTTTCTGGTGAGAGGTTGTATTTCCATCCTGCTGTATATATTTGTGTGAGATCTCAAAATAAAAAGTCATTCTTGTTTGACCCTCAACACAGAGCCTCGTCTCGTACTTGGGGGGAGAATTATTTGTATGGGTTTCTTGTTCAGCTGATTTAAGTGTTCGGTAGCTGCCTTTGTGTTCGGAAACGGAATGTCCTAAATCGCTTCAACCCCTTTTATACTCGGGGTGTCGTTACAACTGGTGGCAAGCAGCGGGATGATTCCCACAGCCCAGAAGGACAGCTACAAGAGGACACAGGCTAATGAAAGCACAGTATGAACGGCTAAAGCGCTCAACCCTCAAGGACTTACTGGAGAACCGGGGCCGACCGGCCAACAACCGTAAGAAGAGGGACATTATCACAGAACTAGTCGAAATGGATTGAGCTGAAAGACCCAACACAACCGAAAGGCCCAGAGTAACAGACCTGACACCCGAAGAGGCAAGACGTTACATTAACTATGTTATAGAAGCATTTTCCTCTTCATACACCCCTGAAGAAGGAGAAAAATTGCACTCCGAAACGCGTTGGGTGCAAAGAGGACTTCACTTGCGTTGTAAATATGTTGATAACATTCAAAATTGCTTAAACATTCCATTTCTCTATATTTGAATATGTATAATTTTTAGTGATAATGTTTAATTACTAATAAATATTTTTGTACTACAAATACTTCATACACTATTTTAATTACAATTTTATGTGCCTTTAACGTCCGCCTTAGGGAAGCTCTTCTTCTTTGTTCTTAATACTGGATGTGGCACTGATTGGCATAATATTACCATTTCTCCTCTTTGTCTTAGTAACACTTTAAGTAGCCCATGCTCTTCAAAGGGTTGAGGACCCCTGCATTAGTGTGATGGTCAGTGGGATCTCCTTACACTTCTTGTCATTGGGAAGAATTACTCCCTTATAGATAGATAAAAAGATTCATGGTGTCAGTGCAAACTTATCTGAGAGGCAGAAGTTGCTCATTACTCAAGGAGCCCCTAGCAACCTCCTGGAGGAACCCTAGGGCTCCACTAGGGTTCCAATTGCCACTGAACTTTTGGCAATAGACTGCTCATGGATTATTAGACTTTATAATATTCAGCCACCCTGCTGTGTATCACATCCTCTTATTACATATTCAAAACCTAGAAAAATCTTTTAACTGACTTCATTGATACTTCAAGGATAACAACCAAATAATTTTTTATAAAATCAGCTTTTTTTATCGCATGATTAAAATCAAATACAAAATCATAAAAAAGATCTGGAGAATACCCCCGCAAAAATATGGTTACCCCCTAATAAGATATTTTACATTCCTTTTTATTATCTTCCAAAGCTCAATAGTCCAGAGAGATCAACGCATTTCGTGCAAATGCTTCCTCAGGACCTTCATACAGGATTGGAAGAGTGTGACCTATATGTCAGGTAAGAGGCTGCAGACAGGGACGGCTAGCTGGCAGGCTCATATACAGTGCCTTGAAAAAGTATTCATACCCTTTGAAATTTCCCACATTTTGTCATGTTACAACCAAAAACATAAATGTATTTTATTGGGGTTTTATGTGATAGACCAACACAAATTGGCACATAATTGTGAAGTGGAAGGAACCTTTCTCTGCAATTACAGCTGCAAGTCTTTTTGGGGATGTCTCTACCAGCTTTGCACATCTAGAGAGTGACATTTTTGCCCATTCTTCTTTGTAAAATATCTCAATTGGATAGAGAGCGTCTGTAAACAGCAATTTTCAAGTTTTGCCACAGATTCTCAATTGGATTTAGGTCTGGACGTTGACTGGGCCATTCTAACATGCTTTGATCTAAACCATTCTATTGTAGCTCTGGCTGTATGTTTCGGGTCGTTGTCCTGCTGGAAGGTGAACCTCCACCCCAGTCTCAAGTCTTTTGCAGACTCTAACAGGTTTTCTTCTAATGCCCTGTATACACGACCGGTTTTGTCGTCGGAATAAACTCTGAAGGTTTTTATGACGGAGTTTCGACGGAATTCCGCTCAAGCTGTCTTGCATACACACAATCACACCAAATTCCGACCGTCCAGAACGCGGTGACGTACAACACGTACAACGGGACTAGAAAACGGAAGTTCAATAGCCAGTAGCCAATAGCTTCCGTCTCGTACTTGCTTCAGAGCATGCGTCATTTTTGGTGCGTTGGAACAGCATACAGACTATCGGTTTTTCCGATAGTAATTTGTTCCGTCGGAAAAATTTAGAACATGTTCTCTATCTAAGTCCGTCTGAATTTTCGACAGAAAAAGTCCGATGGGGCATACACACAGTCGGAATATACGATGAATAGCTAACATCGGACTCTTTCTGTCGGAAATTCCGCTCGTGTGTACACGGCATAAGATTGCTCTGTATTTGGCTCCATCCATCTTCCCATTAACTCTGACCAGCTTCCCTGTCCCTGCTGAAGAAAAGCATTCCCACCACATGATGCTGCCACCACCATGTTTCACGGTGGGGATGGTGTGTTCAGGGTGATGTGCAGTGTTAATTTTCCACCACACATAGGCGTTTTGCTTTTAGGCCAAAAAGTTCAATCTTGGTCTCATCTGACCAGATCACCTTCTTCCACATGTTTGCTGTGTCCTCCACATGGCTTCTCACAAACTGCTAAAAGGACTTCTTAAGACTTTCTTTCAATAATGTCTTTCTTCTTGCCACTCTTCCATAAAGGCCAGATTTGTGGAGAACACGACTAATAGTTGTCCTGTGGACAGATTCTCCCACCTGAGCTGTGGATCTCTGCAGCTCCTCCAGAGTTACCATGGACCTCTTGGCTCTTCTCTGATTAATGCTCTCCTTGCCCGGCTTGTCAGTTTAGTTGGACGGCCATGTCTTGGTAGGTCTGCAGTTGGGCCATACTCTTTCCCAGGGGCGGCCCATTCATTAGGGTGCACAAGCGCCACCCCCTATTTCCACACCACCCCCTATATGGTTAATAGCATAGCATCAATCTATCCATGGCCACCGCGGCCACCCCCTATTCATGCGTCCGGCCTCTTTCAGGACGCCGGGCACAAGAATTACAGCAGCGGGGGTGTTTTTTTTGAAGCACCTGATTAGAGCAATAGGCTCTACTAGGCTTCAAAATAGGGTAGACTGGGAGCGCAGAGCCCGCCCAGGTGTGTTAGAAAAGCAGGTTATTCATTTGCTTTTCTCTCACTGAATTGCCTCTTCGCTAATCAGGAAGCATGGGTCTGATACCCGTTTCTCGATTGGCTGAAAGGTCAGGCGATCCTATTGGACGCCTAGGAGGAGGAAGAGGGGGATGCACGGCGGAAGGCACCGTGATCCCTACCACAGGAGGAGGAAGAAAGCCGCCGGACACGCTGCCCGCCCGCTTCCTAGATAGGTTAAGTGTGGGGCTTTGATGTCCCGGCTGTCCTCCCGGGGGTGGGGGTTGCCTCAGCCGCCGACTGACCGGGGGGGTGGAGGGATGACTGTTTGCTGCCCCCCCAAAAGAAAAAAACACCAGCCGCCACTGCTCTTTCCATTTTCGGATGATGGATTGAACAGTGCTCTGTGAGATGTTCAAAGCTTGGGATATTTTTTTATAACCTAACCCTGCTTTATACTTCTCCACAACTTTATCCCTGACCTGTCTGGTGTGTTCCTTGGCCTTCATGATGCTGTTTGTTCACTAAGGTTCTCTAACAAACCTCTGAGGGCTTCACAGAACAGCTGTATTTTTACTGAGATTAAATTACACACAGGTGGACTCTATTTACTAATTAGGTGACTTCTGAAGGCAATTGGTTCCACTAGATTTTAGTTAGGGGTATCAGAGTAAAGGGGGCTGAATACAAATGCACGCCACACTTTTCACATATTTATTTGTAAAACATTTGGAGAACCATTTATCATTTTCCTTCCACTTCACAATCATTTGCCACGTTGTGTTGGCCTATCACAAAAAAATCCCTGAAAAATACATTTATGTTTTTGGTTGTAACATGACAAAATGTGGAAAAGGGGTATGAATACTTTTTTCAAGGAACTGTACTTACCTGCTCTGTGTAGTGGTTTTGCACAGAGCAGCCCAGATCCTCCTCTTCTTGAGTCCCATGCCAGTGCTCCTGGCCCCTCCCTCCTCCCGGGTGCCCCCACAGCAAGTAGCTTGCTGTAGGGGTACCCGAACAGGCGTGTTGTGCCTTTACAACCACTTTATTTGTTGGTAAAGAAAAGTCATAAAAACATCCAATGAGTTTCGGGGGGCAACACCACTGTCCCGACACAGGATAAAAAATTGGATGGCCCCAGAGAAGACAGGTCCATTGCTGCTTAACAACTGCTGTCAAGTTGTTACTCCATGATTGGAGTTCAATTCTGGTTCTAATATAGATTTTTAAGTCTCCCATGTTTTATCCCGTGTTGAGTCCCGATGAAGGGGAAGTGGTGGTGCCAACAAAATGCATTGGCTGTTTTATATGACTTTTTTTTTTAACCAGTAATTAAAAGGATCCTGGACTGCTTTATTAGATTTTGGTCTGCCCTCCCTTTTCTATGTTTTAAACTTTTTTTGATGATTCTCACAAAGGTGTTATCTATTACTAAGCCTATACCATGACTTGGATAAAGGACAACATTTACAGACATATTTCCACCGACAACCCTTGTATTGCGTGTCCTGTCAGGGAGATTCTACCTCTCTCTTCTGGAACCGATGTCATTGGGACAAAAAATAAAGGGGAAATCCGAAATTTTCATAACTGTGAAGAGAATGGGAACAGAGGGAACATCTTCCAATGGGGACATCTTTTCCAGTGACACCTGTCTAATCTCACCTTGGAGAGATGTCCTCTATTTTCCACTTGTGTCTCTTGTTGAGATATCCCTAGAAAACTGTATCCATTCCCTACTCTTTCCAAAAATGTAGAAAAGTTTTGGACTTTCCTTAAAGGAAGCCAATACTGGGCTGCCATTGCTGACCTCCTTCTCCAAATGCTATTTGCTTGGCCCTCATGCCATTCCTCTGTCTTCAGCACGTTCTCTCTGCCTTGCAGTTAGGGGTGGAAGAAGCACCTGAATACTTGTTTGGGGTCAGTGACTTGGCATGAAAACGAAATCAACCTGACAGCCAGGCAGCCAGAGCCAATAGAACCTGTTCACATAAATCCAGATTCCATAGTTCCAGCGTGACGGGACAAACAGATTTTCATTCTTCTCCTGGCTCTCCTTTAGATTCCTTCCAAGATTCCTCTGTTCTGGCCACAGCTTCAAGCAGTTAATCTCACAATGGCCGAGGTGCTGACTCAGAGTTTGGAAAAATAATTTAAGATTTAATGTTTTGTCAAAAACAAAAAAAAGTTCTCCCTGGAACCCAACAATCCCAGTGTGGCGATATTTCCCCCCCCGGTCCGTTCCTCTTTTTTGGAAGAATCGCACAATAAATACCGATCGTCTGCTGCGTGGCGAGATGGGAATTGAGGATGTTATTGCTTCCTAGAACAGGAGGTGAAGCAGCATGTGGCTGTCACTGGTTTATGAGAACTTTCCTTCACATTGCATTTCCATATCTCTCTGCACAACTATGTTCTCCATATTTGTTCCATAGCGAAGCACGCTCTCGGAATTAAACGGTACAAATATTCAAACCAATCAGAAATCATTTCTTAACTGACTATGGTAAACTGGAGTTTTGGTGGCTAGGGCTCCCTGTACTGCGCTTTTTTGAAGATTAGCATAAGGGTGCAAAATATTATTATATCATTTTTTAAAGATGTTAATGTCATTTTAAAAGTGGTTTTCTATATTTTGAAATGCAGCTTTCATTGAAGGCCCAGTCGCATTTTTGCGGCATTTCACAATTTCAGGTGCTTTGCGCTAAGGTAGTCTGTTGAAATGAATGAGCTGCCAATGCACCCCAACCATGAATTACTTTTTGGCAACTCAATGTACCACTACGTTTGCCATGCATTAGCGCACTGCAACCCAGGTGTGTCACCTTGGTTCCAAAATGAGTGGCACTGCAATGCATGTTACGGTGACGTATATATTTTTACCACTAAGCATTAAGCCCTTGGGATATTAATAATAACTAAGTTCAGGGCTGTCAGAGACCATGCACCAACCTCTGGACTCTCCATAAACTTGATCACTGGAGGAAGCTCAGGCCCCAGGAACCACAACGTAGGCACAAATGTATTACATTTATTAAATTTATTCCGTGTCCAACCACACCTTTACCTACAATTCTACTTCCACCTCTCCTCTCCCTTCCGCTGTTGGGGTCCTCTAAGGTTCTGTTCTTGGACCTCTCTTATTCTCTATCCACACCTCCTCCCTGGGTCAGGTAATAGACTCCCATGGCTTCCAATACCATCTCTATACTGACGACACCCAAATCTATCTCTCTGCCCTTCAGCTCACTCCTTCAGTCTCTTCACGTATCACTGATTTACTAACAGACATATTAGTCTGGATGTCACACCACTTCTTCGAACTCAATCTTTCCAAAACTGAGCTCATAATATTGCCATGTGCCCCATCCCCTGACTTCTCTGTCAAGATCAGTGGCACAACCATCAACCCATCCCTGCATGCTAAGGTTCTAGGTGTAGTCCTGGACTCTGAACTATTCTTTAGGCCCCACATCCAATCACTGTCCATATCTTGCTGCCTCAACCTCCGCAACATCTCCAAAATATGCCCCTTCCTAACCAATGTCACCACAAAACTCCTAGTTCACTCCCTGGTCATCTCTCGTCTCGACTACTGCAACTCACTTCTCATTGGATTACCGTTACATACACTATCCCCCCTTCAGTCCATTAAGAATGCTGCTGCAAGACTCATCCACCTTACCAACAATTCAGTGTTTGGTACCCCTCTATGCCAATCTCTCCACTGGCTGACACTTTTCCAACAAATTAATTTCAAAATACTAACAACAACTTACAAGGCCATCCACAACTCAGCCCCCAGATTCATCACTAGCCTAGTCTCAAAATACCAACCTAACCTTTCTCTTCATTCCTCCAAAAACTTCCTGCTCTCAAGTTCCCTCGTCGCCTCCTCTCACGCTCTCCTCTAGGACTTTTCCAGAGCCTCTCCCATTCTATGGAGCTCCCTACCCCAACTTGTCCAACTATCTCCTACTCTGCTTGCATTTAGACAATCCCTGAAAACCCTTCTCTTCAAAGAAGCCTATTCTGCCCATGCCTAACACCTGTCCTTTTATTTCCTCCATCGCTTCCTCCCCCACAGCTATTACTTTTTGTATGACTTGACCCTCCCTCCTGGATTGTAAGCTCTAGCGAGCAAGGCCCTCTGATTCCTTTCTGTATTGAATTGTATTGTAACTGAACTGTCTGCTCTTATTTTGTAAAGTGCTGAGCAAACTGTAGGCGCTATATAAATTCTGTATAATAACAATAAATAAAGCTGGGGCACCCCAGAAAGAAACCTCAGGGTATCTAACCAAGATGACAGAACCTGACTCAACCACCAGAGTCCCAACACCAAAAAAACCTACTAACTTCACCTCTCTCACCTTATATACCCTCAATCTTGAACCCGTGACTGACAGCAAGGCGGCCAAAGACATAAAATTGCCTGAGGGTTGTAGCTCTAATTCATTTTATAAAGACACCTGCCTGAGGGTTGTAGCTCTATTTTGTCTTTCAGAAAGACACTTTTCTGAGGGTTGTAGCTCAAATTATTTTTTTGGGAAGACACCTGCTTGAGGGTTGTAGCTCATTTACAAAAAAAAAGACACCTTCCTGAGGGTTGCAGCTCTTTTTTTTGTAGAAAGGTACCTGCCCGAGGGTTGTAGCTCGAATTCTTTTTAGAAAGACACCTACCTGAGGGTTATAGCCAATTTATTTTAGAAAGACACCTGTCTGAGGGTTGTAGCTCAATTTTTTTTTTTATAAATACACCTTCCTGAGGGTTGCAGTTCATTTTTTTTCTGTAGCTATAATTTGTTTAGAAAGACATTTGGCTAAAAGTTGTAGCTCTAATTCTTTTTCTTGTCAAGTTTGTTTATTGAATTTTAACAATTAGTATACATAAGTACATATGGTGGCAGCAAAAGAAAAGATCACATATATTTATTTATTTATTTATTTCAGGTACTTATATAGCGCCGTCAATTTACGCAGCGCTTTACATATACATTGTACATTCACATCAGTCCCTACCCTCAAGGGGCTTACAATCTAAGGTCCCTAACTCACATTCATACATACTAGGGACAATTTAGACAGGATCCAATTAACCTACCAGCATGTCTTTGGAGTGTGGGAGGAAACCGGAGTACTATATGGTAGTAATATTGAGTTGTAGTTCCAACATAAGCTAAAAGTAGTTTAACTAAAACAGATGAAGCATGGATCAAACTACTGAAAAGATTGTGTCATACATTGTATAAGAGGGGATAAAACCAACTTAGACCAGGTTAATATAAGATGACCTCAGATAAAAAAAAAAAAAAAAAGGTCTTAATTATTATCAAGAGGCTCTAATTCTTTTTATAAAGATACCTACCTGAGGGTTGTATCTCTAATCTTTAGAAAGACACCTTCCTGAGGGTTGTAGCTCTAATTTTTAGAAAGACACCTGCCTGAGAATTGTATTTCAAATTTTTATAGGAAGCCTCCTTCCTGGGGCTTTCTACCCTGCATTTAGGGCCCATTACCAGTACCATCAAACTGTAGGGTCAATGGCCTATGTTTTCCCATCCAAACCTTCAGGTTGTTGCTCTAAATTTTTAAGAAGAAACCACCCTGAGGGCTGTAGCTCTAGTACTATAGGTAGCCTCCTTCTTGTGCATTTAGGGCCCGTTGGCAGTACCATCAAACTGTAGCGTCACTTGCCTATGTTTTACCATCCAAACCTGAAGGCTGTAGCTCTAATTTTTATAAGAAGACACTTCCCTGTGGCTTTCCACTCTTCATTTAGGGCCCATTGGCAGTACCATCAAACGATAAGGTCACTGGCCTGCGTTTTCCCATACAAACCTGAGGGCTGCTGCTCTAAGTTTTTAAGAAGACACCTTCCTGAGCACTGTAGTTCTATTTTTATTGGAAGAAACCTCCCCGTGGCTTTGCACTCTGCATTTAGAGCCTGTTGGCAGAACCATTAAACTGTAAGGTCACTTGCCTATGTTTTCCCATCCAAATCTGAGGACTGTAGCTTTCCTTTTTTATAGGAAGACACGTCCATGAGGGCTGTAGCTCTATTTTTCTAGGAAGCCTCCTCCTTGTGGCTTTCCACTCTGCATTTAGGGCCCATTGGCAGTTCCATCAAACTGTAAGGTCACTGCCCTATGTTTTCCCATCCAAACCCAAGGATTGCCACACCAAGTTTTTATGAAGACACTTCCCTGAGGTCTTTACCTCTAATTTTATCGGAAGAAACCTCCCTGTGACTTTCCACCACATTTTATGGCCTGTTGGCAGAAAATGTTGGCAGAACCATCAAACTGTAAGGTCACGGGTCTATATTTTCCTGTCCAAATCTGGGGGCTGTAGATCTATTTTTATAGGAAGCCTCCTCCCTTTGACTTTACCCTCTGCGTTTAGGGCCTGTTGGCTCTACCATCAAACTGTAATGCCGCTTGCTTATGTTTTCCCTTCCAAACTTGAGGGCTGTAGCTCAATTTTTTTTAGGAAGTCCCCTTCCCCCCTGCCCTCAGGGAAGTGTCTTCATAAAAACTTGGTGTGGCAATCCTTGGGTTTGGATGGGAAAACATAGGGCAGTGACCTTACAGTTTGATGGTGCTTCATGCACACAGCAGGAGCGAACACAATTTGGCACGTAAGCTCCCGCCAAATCGCATTGTACCACATTACTGCTCCTTTTTACGCATTTCTTGGGCATAGGGTAGCCCATTAAAAAGAATGGTCTGCCCTTAAACATGACACGTAGGAACACGCATTAAAGCACACATGCTCGGTAGCGCCTTCTAGTGTGAACAAGCCCCTAGGGCCCCGCTCACACTGCACAGCACGCATTATTTTGCGTAAAACACATGTGATCTGGGAAGGTGCGCTTCTGAATATTTACCTCTGTACGCTTGGGGTCTGTATTACTGGTGTGTTACCATTCTGTCCACCAGGCAATAGCTACTAGAGGGGTCCTTGGAAATCTCGCTCCACTTACTGTAGTTACACAGTTCATAGTTTTTCACCACCGGTGTACATTCTCACGCTAAGGGGTCTATTTAAAAAAAACATTCGTTGGACAAATGTCACAAACATTCATGCAGGCTGCACAAATTTTGGCATCATTTTTGTGACAGATTAATCACCATGATCGCCAGCTCCATCTAGTGGCCAAAATGCGGTATATTTTCTCATTGAGGTTTTTCAGGAAACTATACTGCGTTTTGACCACTAGATGGCGCTGCGATCATAGGAATTAATCTGTTAGCGAAATTATGGGGAAATTCATCTGACCTGCAGGAAAGTATGTGACATTCATCCAACAAATATTTTATAACTAGACCCCCCAGGAGTTACTTATTTCCACAGTAACTCATAGTGTGGGTATTTTTCACCACTGCTACATATTCTCACTTTAGGGGTCTGTTTATAAAACATTCATTGGACGAATGTCACACACATTCATGCAGGCTGCACGAATTTTGGATAGAATTTATATAGTAGATTTATTTCTCTGATCGTCAGCTCGATCTAGTGGCCAAAATGCAGTATAGTTTTCTGTTATACCTCAATGAGAAAATATACCACTTTTTGGCCACTAGATGAAGCTGACGATAATAGGAATTATTCTGTTAGAGAGATTAGGAGGACAATTCATCCAGCCTGCAGGAATGTGTGTGATATTGGTCCAACGAATGTTTTACAAATAGACCCCCTAAGAATTACTATTTTTTGAGGGGATCATTGAGTGATGGATCAGGAGGACCACTTATACCACCCTCCAGAGACCTCCAGAGACTCATGATGCTGGATTTAAATCTACATACGCATATTAACTTCTATAATACCGGAGTCAAGCTACCAGCTTTACCTTTTGGAAGGTGCCCATTCTTTTGTGAAGTTCTAATCACAACTTTTTTTTATCCCAGTAGCAAAGGTCCTTCCCCAGCAGTACTTATTTTCCATTAGCAAAGGCCCCTCCCCAACAGTACTGATTTTTGTTCTTTTTGCATTAGCAAAGGTCCCCCCTTCCCTATGTATCTGGCTTCCATGCCATTCGGTATCCCCAAACCTGCAATTTAAAGGTTTTGAATATTTCCCATGTCACCTTTAATGAAAAGACCCCTCCCCAATGGTACTCTTTTTTTTTCATTAGCAAGGGCCCCTCCCCTGCAGTGCTCATTTTCCATTAGCAAAGGACCCTCTCCAATGGTATTCTTTTTTTTCCCCTCCCATTTGCATTAGCAAAGGTCCCCTGCAATTTAAATGCTGAGTATTTCCCATGTCTCCCTAAATGAAAAGGCCCCTCCTCCGCGGTGCTTATTTTCCAATAACAAAAGCCCCTCACCAACGGTACTTCTTTTTTTTCTCCTTTTTGCATTAGCAAAGATCCCCCTTCCCCATGTATCTGGCTTCCATGCCATTTGGCATCTCCCAAACCTGCAATTTAAAGGTTTTGAGTATTTCTCATGTCTCCCTTAATGAAAAAGCCCCTCCCCTGCAGTACTTATTTTCCAATAACAAAAGCCCCTCCCCACAGGTACCAATTTTTTCCTTCTTTTTGCATTAGCAAAGGTCCCCCTTCCCCATGTATCTGGCTTCCATGCCATTTAGCATCTCCCAAACCAGCAATTTAAAGGTTTTGAGTATTTCCCATGTTACCCTTAATGAAAAGGCCCCTCTCCTGCAGTAATTATTTTCCATTAGCAAAAGCCCCTCCCCAATGGTACTCATTTTTTTCCTTTTTGCATTAGCAAAGGTCCCCTTCCCCATGTATCTGGCTTCCATGCCATTTGGCATTTCCCAAACCTGCAATTGAAAGGTTTTGAGTATTTCCCATGTCACCTTTAATGAAAAGACCCCTCCCCAACTGAACTCTTTTTTTTTTCATTAGCAAGGGCCCCTCCCCTGCAGTGCTCATTTTCCATCAGCAAATGACCCTCCCCAACGGTACTCTTTTTTCCCTCCTATTTGCATTAGCAAAGATTCCCTGCAATTTAAAGGTTTTGAGTATTTCCCATGTCTCCCTTAATGAAAAGGCCCCTCCTCTGCAGTACTTATTTTCCATTAGCAAAAGCTCCTCCCCAACAATACTCCTTTTTTTTTTCTCTTTTTTTGCATTAGCACAGGTCCTCCTTCCCCATGTATCTGGCTTCCATGCCATTTGGCATCTACCAAACCTGCAATTTAAAGGTTTTGAGTATTTCCCATGTCTCCCTTAATGAACAGACCCCTCCCCTGCAGTACTTATTTTCCATTAGCAAAAGCTCCTCCCCAACAATACTCCTTTTTTTTCTCCTTTTTTGCATTAGCAGAGGTCCTCCTTTCCCATGTATCTTGTTTCCATGCCATTTGGCATCACCCAAACCTGAAATTTAAAGTTTTTGAGTATTTCCTATGTCACCCTTAATGAAAAGGCCCCTCCCCAAAGGTACTCATTTTTTTCACTAACAAGGGCCCCTCCACTGCAGTACTTGTTTTAAATTAGCAAAGGCCCCTCCCTAACGGTACTAATTTTTTTCCCTTGTTTTTGCTTTAGCAAAGGTACCCCCTTCCCAACGTATCTGGCTTCTTTGCCGTTCAGTATCCCCCAACCCTGTAATTTAAACGTTTTGACTATTTACAATGTCACCCTTAAAGAAAAGGCCCCCCACCAGTGGCACTCATTTTTTTTCATTAACAAAGGCCCTTCCCCTGCACTACTCATTTTCTCATTAGCAAAGGCCCTTCCCCAACAGAACTAATATTTTTCCTCCTTTTTGCATTAGCAAGGGCCCCCCTTCCCTATGTATTGGGCTTGCATGCCATTCAGTATCCCCAAACCTGCAATTTAAAGGTTTTGAACATATACCATGTCATCCTTAATGAAAAGGCCCCTCCACAGCGGTACTCATTTCTTTTCATTACCAATGGCCCCTCCCCTGCAGTGCTCAATTTCCATTAGCAAAGGTCCCTCCCCTCTCCAAAGGTACTCATTTTTTTTCCTCCTTTTTGCATTAGCAAAGGTCCCCCTTCCCTATGTATCGAGCTTGCTTGCCATTCGGTATCCCCAAACCTGCAATTTACAGGTTTTGAGTATTTCCCATGTCTCCCTTAATGAAAAGGCCCCTCCCCTGCAGTACTCATTTTCCATTAGCAAAAGCCCCTCCCCAACGGTACTAATTTTTTCCCCCTTTTTTGCATTAGCAAAGGCCCCCCTTCCCAATGTATCTGGCTTCTATGCCCTTCAGAAGGAAAAAGGGGTTTGGACTTTATATGAGGGATCAAACATAGTTGAACAAATGCCTCCATCCCTGTTACATCAAAAATGTGGGGAAGGTTTGGGACTTTATATGAAGCAGACATACTTTTTTCTGGCTACATGCTTCATATAAAGTTCCAAACCTTCCCCGCATATTTCTATGCCATTCAGGTAACAATAGCTTTCTTAGCAGCCCTTCAAAGGGCCAAAACTGACCATAAAAACAGTCCCCTATTGACAAATTTTTTTTTTTTTTAATTTTAAAAATTCTGATCAAATTGAATTATGGCCTTCCCATTCATCTCTAGAAGTAACCCATGTGAATGCAGAAGGAACTCCATGCAGCCAATGCTGCTGGTGGGAATCAAACAGCGGGACCCCAGCACTGCAGGCCTCTTTAACCTTCCGAATTTATTCTCCTTCGGAAGGGGCGCGGGGAGGAATTCTTGTCCCGCTAACTGCCTGAATCTGGGACGCCGACTCCGAAAATATTTTTCACAACATTTTTATCAATTTGTAAATCTCCTATTTAAACCTGCGTGGAAGTGTCTTCCAGTTCCTCAGGTTTCATTATCCTGGCTGATAACCGCTCGCCGTCCTCGCTGCCAGAATATCGCGCCTCGCTTCTGTTTTTAACATTGATTCCTAATGAGGCGGGATGGAAAAATCTCCGGGACAAGGGAGGCTGGGAGCAGTGCCGGGGCGCTTAAAGGGGAACTGCCATACGCTGTCAGCAAATTCCCATTCTGGGCTATTAAAGGTTCCTTCGCAGTGCGCACTATTGTGCGCATAAGGCGGTGAGATGTAAATGCAACTTCCGTGCACTGCCATACGTTGTTAGTACTCATTGCAGTGCTCCCTTTTCTTTTTCTTTTTTTTTATTGTATGCACCATAGCGCATTGCGGTGCAATACAGTGTATCAGAACATGGCATAAAAATGCTACATGTATGCACTGAAGCCATAACACATATGGAGCCATGGGCATTGGAACTACACTGGTCAATGCTGCTGGGAGACAAAAACCTAGGCTGTATTCGCTCAACCCCTTCTGAAAATGCCTAACGCCTGGCCGTCATACTGATCCAAGGGCTTTACTTCTTATGAAGTCATTGATGCCAGGCAACTAGCAACCTCACAAGAAAAGTGGCAGCCTAGCTGAGGTGCACTGTGAAGAAAAGGCTGTTGGGATCAATTGCCAACTTGCTTTGCAAAGTGCAAGCTCCAGGGCCACCATCTTTATCTCTGGAGTCCAGACAAGCCAGGGAGGTGTGAGGGAGGGCAGGAAGGAGAATCTTCATTTAATGTAATATGGCCCCCCCTCCCCCTATAGCAAATACATTAAATCTGAACTCCACACAAACATCTAAATACATATATGGAAATTTTTATTACTTGTGGGATTTGCATTTCTGTCCATCCATTCCTGAAGTTTACACAACTCTGCCACATAGAAAAGACCTACCTGGCAGTGAAAGGGACCTGATTTGTCTCTGCTGCAGCTCAGGAGCACTGACAGGTCTTGTCCCTCCCATAGCCTGTGATTGGACAGTGAAGCAGCCGACCAATGAACTCATCTGTCACTCGGCTTTCTCCTTCTATCAGCATGCTGTTCGTTAGCACATGCAGCACAGCTGATTGGCTCCTTGTGCTGCTTCAGTCTCTCCCACTCTCCCAGTCAATGGGACGCAGATGGCAAAAAATTACAAAGGGTTATGACCCTCCCTAACTCTATCTGAAATATACTACTGTTCTACTTTAAGGGGTCCCCTGTCTCTAATTTTAAAGCCAATCCCTACTTACTTTTTTAGTATATATGTTTTATACATTCGGCTTATTTAAAGTGTTGGCTAAATGCTACTTGCACGGATTACTGTGTAACTAGAGAATGCTGGGCCCCCCAATACTACTGGGCCCCATAGCAGTAGTATGCTTTGCTATTGGAATAGTTGCACCCCTGATGATAATGACTCCCACCCCATTATCCTTATCAAGGGTGTAAAACCAGACAGTGCTGCCCCCCCCCCCCCCCAATGCTAATAGGCCCCATGGTGATCACATGGTATGCTGTTGCAAACCATGCTTATTGAAGGTGTAAGAGTTATCATCAAGGACGTATCTACTGCAATAGTAAACCATACAACTGCTATGGGGCCCACTATCATCAGGGGGCCCACTATCATCAGGGGACCCACTATCATCAGGGGGCCCAGCGTTGACTGACAATGTTGGGCATACCTCCACACATTTTGAGATGGGAATGAGGGACACCTACTGGCAAATGTATGTAGGCATAGGACACACCCCCTGCCACACCCCCTTAAAGGAGAATTAACCCCAAAAAAGGTTAATCAAATCCACAAGGGCTTTTTTTTTACCATGACTATTTCTTTATATTGGCTTTTAAAATTTACAAAAGCAGCAATTTAGAAATTGGATGAAAGGTTTAGATCTGGGAAACACTATATGAAAGATAAAAAGTGCATTTTATGCAACTATATAGATCAGACCAAAATGAGGGACAAATGAGGAGGAAAGAGGGACAGAGGGACATTGCTCCAAATTAGGGACAGTCCCTCGAAATCAGGGACAGTTGGGAGCTATGATGTTGGACCCCATAGCAGGTGCATGGTTTGCTATTGCAGTAGTCCCCATTCACACCTGAGCGTAGCATTTTCAGGCAGAAAGTCACGTGGTTTTTGCTGCAAGTTTGACGCATTTTGCCACAATTTTGTACAGGTCAAAAGGTCACCAAGGTAAAAAGCAGAAAAACACCCAAATCTGCTTAAAAAAAAAGTTCCAGAACTTGTTTGAGCTTCAGGCGTTTTGGGGCTTCTGGCTTCAGGCATTTTGGAGTGGAGATGTGAACCTTCTCCATAGAGAATAATTGATTTTTTCCCCTCCAGCGTTTTGTAGCTTTAGGCTTCAAGCTACAAAATGCTCAGGTGTGAATGGGGCCTAAGTTACACCCGTGGTGATGGGGTGGGAGTCATTATCATCAAGGGTGCAAGTATTGCAATTACAAAACCATGCAAATGCTATTATTAGTAAATGCTGGGCCCCCTGATAATAGTGGGCCCCATAGCGTTTGTATGGTTTAATATTGCAGTAGATACGCCCTTGATGATAATTCTTACACCTTCACCCTATTGAAGGGTGTAACTATTGAAGTAGCAAATCATGTACCTGCTATGGGGCCCATCTAGGTTTGCCACCTTCATCCCTTTCACCACTTCCATACCGGGCCTATTCTGGCACTCCTCTCCTACATGTAAAAAGCATCATTTTTTTTGCAACAAAATTATTCAGAATCCCCAAACATTATATATGTTTTTTTCAGCAGAGACTTTAGGGAATAAAATGGCGGCGTCATTGCAACTTTTTATGTCTCCCAGTATTTGCGCAGCAATTTTTAAAACTGTTTCATGAACTAAAAAAAGTCAGCCCAATTCTTTAGTGTAATGTGAAAGATGATGTCGCGCTGAGTAAATTGATACCGAACATGTCACGGTTTAACTACTTACATACCGGGCCTATTCTGGCACTCCTCTTCTACATGTAAAAATCATCATTTGTTTGCCAGAAAATTACTCAGAAACCCACAAACATTTTATATGTTTTTTTTTAGCAGAGACCTTAGGGAATAAAATGGCGGTCATTGCAACTTTTTACGTCACACGGTATTAGCGCAGCCATTTTTCAAACGCGTTAAAAAAAAAAAAAGTAACTGTTTCATGAATAAAGTTAGTACAATTTTTTTTGTATAATGTGAAAGATGATGTTACTCCAAGTAAATTGATACCTAACATGTCACGCTTTGAAATTGCATACACTCGTGAAATGGCTCCAAACTTTGGCACCTAAAAATCTCCATAGGCGACGCTTTACATTTTTTTTACAGGTTACCTGTTTAGAGTTACAGAGGAGGTCTAGGGCTAGAATTATTGCTCTCGCTCTAATGTTCACGGTTGATACCTCACGTGTGGTTTGAACACCATTTACAAATGTGGGCGCGACGTACGTATGCATTCGCTTTTGTGTGCGAGCACGCGGGGACGGGGGGGGGGGGTCGCTTTACATTTTTTACATTTTTTTACTTTCCCTTTTAAATTTAGTTTTTTTTTTTTATCACTTTTATTCCTATTACAAGGAATGTAAACATCCCTTGTAATAGGAATAGTGCATGACAGAGATGTGGAGTCTAAGTCCCCACATCTCTCCTCTAGGCTGGAAAGACTGAGATAAAAGAAAAAAAAAAGCAATCTCGGCCTTTCCAGCTAAACACACGACAGTATTTACATTGCCGGGCCGGACGTGGCGTCATAATGATGCGCCCGGGCCTCCAAAAGTCACTGATAGAACACCTTTGGCATAGCTCCCAACTGTCCCTGATTTGGAACAAAGTCCCTCATTCCTCCTCATTTGTCCCTCATGTTGGTCTGATCTATATAGTTGTGTAAAAAGTCCAAAAGCCAGTATAAAGGAATAGTAGTATAAAAAACACTTGTGGGTTTAACCAATCTTGTTTTTTTTTTTTTGTACAATTCTCCTTTAAGGGGGTAGTGGCAAGGGGTGTGTCCTATACCTGCATACTTTTGCTGATAGGTGTCCCTCATTCCCATCTCAAAAAGTTGGGAGGTATGCCTTTGGGATGAGCGGGAATTGCGAGCCAGGCCTTCTCATCCAACATTAGTGCCTGACCTCACAGATGTACTTCTGGAAGAATGGTCAAACATCCCCATAGACACACTCCTAAACCTTGTGGACATCCTTCCCAGAAGAGTTGAAGCTGTTATAGCTGCAAAGGGTGGGCCAACTCAATATTGAACCCTACGGACTAAGACTGGGATGTCACTAAGGTTCATGTGCAGGCAGGAGGGGGCGATAAAGAGCAGCAGGATCAACCAGGTTTTTTGCAGAATACAGAAAACAAATCTCGTAGTGATTGAGTGAGTATGGACAGCATGTAATACACCATTTATTGATCATGTTTTAGGATATGGGTTTAGTGACACTTTAAGGAGGGTCTATACCCAATCACTGAAATCTCATTAAATAAATGTTAAGATGTTAATGTTATTTCAAAAGTTGTTTTCAATCTCTTTAAAGTGGTAGTAAACTGCGCCCTTTAAAAATAAATTAAAAAACCCTGCAAGACCATGGCATAATGTGCAAGTATGCATCACATACCAGCACATTATGAAATGCCTACTTTAGAATGAAGCCCTCCAGTGGTGCCCTTTCACCGCTGACAAAGCTTCCATCTCCACCCGGTCTTCCTTCTGGGTTCGAGTGCTCCGGGGCCGTCTGATTGACGGAGCCACAATGACGTCACTGCCG
The DNA here is from genome assembly GCF_042186555.1 of Aquarana catesbeiana. Classification (NCBI taxonomy): domain Eukaryota; kingdom Metazoa; phylum Chordata; class Amphibia; order Anura; family Ranidae; genus Aquarana; species Aquarana catesbeiana. The sequence goes on along the minus strand of NC_133325.1, from coordinate 36,103,157 downwards.
CGCAAGAGTGCGGGAGTCATGACCATCGCACAAAGCTCTGAAGAGACGGCGCTGGTATTCCGTCCCTTCAGAGCGCATACCTTGGTGACGTCCCCGGCTGTATGCAGTGTGAATATCTCCTAAACAGTGAATGTTTAGGAGATGCTCACTGTACCTACAGACTTATTATAGGCTTACCTGTAGGTACAAGTCAGAACGAAGACTTTACTACCACTTTAAATCTGCAGCTTTCATTAACCACCGCCCACAGTACCATTACTGCGGCAGGGTGGCCGCTCTGCGCCAGATCACGTGCATACCTAGTACATGGTCTCACACGACCGGGTCTGGGGTGTGCATGTGCTCGCCGCCAGCAACCCTCTTCCACTGTGATATTACACAGCAGGAGCCCAGCGGCAGGTACCATGCACTCGATGTCCGCCGGCACCCACCGATTACGCCGTGTTTGGAGGAAGAAAAATGCTGACTATGACCCTAAGTTCACCATCCCTACAGTCAAGCACGGAGGTGGAAACATTATGCTTTGGGGCTGTTTCTTTGCTAAAGGAACAGACCGTCTTTGCCGCATTGAGGGGCCAATGAACGGGGCCATGTAATGTAAAATCTTGGATGAGAACCTTCTTCCCTCAGCCAGAACACTGATGATGGGTCATAGATGGGTCTTTCAGCATGACAATGACCCAAAACATTCTGCCAAGGCAACAAAGGAGTGGCTCAAGAAGAAGCACATTACGGTCATGGAGTGGCCTAGCCAGTCTCCAGACCTTAATCCTATAGAAAATGCATGGAAGGAGTTGCCAAGTGACAGCCAAGAAAACCCTTAAGGATTTAGAGAAGATCTGTAAGAAGAGTGGACCAAAACCCCTCCTGAGATGTGTGCAAACCTGGTCACCAACTACAAAAAACGTCTGACCTCTGTGATCGCCAACAAGGGTTTCTCCACCAAGTACTAAGTCATGTTTTGCTTGGGAATCAAATACTTATTTTACTCACTGAACTGCAACTCAATTTATAACATTTGTAGCATGTGTTTTTTTTTTTTTGCTGGATTTGTGGTTGATATTCTGTCTCTACCATTTAAAATACACCTATGATAAAAATATGGACCCTTCATTTCTTTGTAATTTAGCAAATTTACCAAATCTGCAGGGGATCAAATAATTATTTTCCCCACTCTAACTGTACCTATATAATGAAAAATTGTGTATTTTCTATGATTCTCAGCTCCATCTAGTGACCATAATCCTGTATTTTCCTGATTACTGCATTTCAGGAAAATACTGTAGTGTGGCCACTAGATGGAGCTGATGATTATAGGAAATACACATATTAGACACATTACAGAGAATATTCGCACAGCGATTTTTTTTTATTTTTATAAATGGACACCTTAGTAGGCACCTTAGTAATACCACTGATTAGTGGACCTCTCTAGATCTTCACCTGCAACCGTGAGCAGAAGGAAAACGGATGGAAGGACATCTATATTGGAGGAATATCTACCTAGTTTATAACCTTGAGGGGTTCGAGCGCATTTGACCTAACAATGAAGGTTCTCATGTCCATGCCCTAGGGTGAGCACATTGGAATGAAAATGGTGGAATTGCTTTTGCATGAGAGTTAAGACACATTGTGATTTTTATCACAAAGTTAAAAAGGAACCATTGAGGAACATTTACTGTGGGACTTGATTAGTTTTATATTGTAATCATAGAGTTTATGGACTTTTATCACATCACAGAAGCAGCGGTGATTTAAAGTGCTATGGAACATCAATGCTGTATTATTATTATAATTCAATATCTTGCAGTTTAAAATTTTGCACTTACAGTGAGGGGAAAAAAGTATTTGATCCCCTGCTGATTTTGTACGTTTGCCCACTGACAAGGAAATGATCAGTCTATAATTTTAATGGTCGGTTTATTTTAACAGTGAGAGACAGAATAACCTCAAAACTATCCAAAAAAACGCATTTCAAAAAAAGTTATGAATTGATTTGCATTTTAATGAGTGAAATAAGTATTTGACCCCATTCGCAAAACATGACTTAGTACTTGGTGGCAAAACCCTTGTTGGCAATCACAGAGGTCAGACATTTCCTGTATTTGGCCACCAGGTTTGCACACATCTCAGGAGGGATTTTGTCCCTCTCCTCTTTGCAGATCCTCTCCAAGTCCTTAAGGTTTTCAGGGGTGACGTTTGGTAACTCGAACCTTCACCTCCCTCCACATATTTTCTATGGGAGTAAGGTCTGGAGACTGCCAAAGCCACTCCAGGACCCTAATGTACTTCTTCTTGAGCCACTCCTTTGTTGCCTTGGCCGTGTGTTTTGGGTCATTGTCATGCTGAAATACCTATCCACGACCCATTTTCAATGCCCTGGCTAAGGAGGAGGTTCTCCTCCAAGATTTAATGGTACATGGCCCCGTTCATCGTCCCTTTGATGTGGTGAAGTTGTCCTGTCCCTTTAGCAGAAAAAGGCCCCCAAAGCATAATGTTTCCACCTCCATGTTTGATGGTGGGGATGGTGTTCTTGGGGTCATAGGCAGCATTCCTCATCCTCCAAACACGGCGAGTTAAGTTGATGCCAAAGATCTCGATTTTGGTCCTCGATGGTCTTGTAGCCCATTCCAGCCTTGTGTAGGTCTACAATCTTGTCCCTGACATCCTTGGACAGCTATTTGGTCTTGGCCATGGTGGAAAGATTGGAATTTGATTGATTGCTTCAGTGGACAGGTGTCTTTTTTACAGGTAAAATGCTGAGATTAGGAGCACTCCCTAGCGTTTTAAAAGATATATGATATTTCTCCCAGAGGAAGTCACGAGGAGTGACAAAACTAGTAGGAGGGGCTTGAGAGGCTGACGTGTGAGGAACTAGGAGGCAACCAAGGAAAAAAGAGCCAGTGTAAAGGACGGGGGGAGCTGTGATAACCGGGGCTGCAGAGCCGGCTATGAGGTGAAACCTTTGTCCTAGCACTTGTGGATACACATATCGAGGCTTATTTTAATCTGAAGAAATGTGAGTGTAATCTGTCTTTTAAAACGGTAAAGCACTATTGTAAGCTTTATTGCCATGCATGTGGGCGATGTGAGTGGAGACCAATGATAAATTAATAAGGATGGAGTATACCCTGTGATATGAGATGCCTGAATAAGTGGATAAGAAGGAGGAAAATCTAAAGAGGCCAAGCAGAGTATTGATTGTAATCTAAAGGCATAGTTATTAAGCCTATAAGGTGAGGGCACAACTGGTGACGGTGACACAAGGATACATATATATATATATATATATATATATGTATATATATGCACAGAGGTGGATTAGAGTGAAGACATTTACCTTCATTCATCTAGTGATATCACAAATCACCAAATGGACTGTTTGGTTTTTGCACGACCGTTCTCTTTTGCACGATTGATTGGAATTTATAAGGACACTGTGTGCAATAAGGAGTACATAGCACTTTATTGCTAGTTCTAAGGCATATAATTATTTCTTTTGCATAGTATCAGGAAATTTACAGTATCTAAATTTTGGTTGCACTATAGGCACAAAAAAGTTAAAGGCCTCCTTCTCTTGCAGGACGATGGGAGGATATATCATCCTATTGCCGAAGCCAACATGGCTGCCTAGATTCACGGGAACTCGTAGATCCTCATTCTCCTCCGGAGAACGGCAGGTTGCTCCAGCCTACGGCACACAAGGGCTCCCTTCTTTGAAGAATTGCCGACTTGAGCTGTGCAACAGGTTCTCTTGTGACAGGTACTCCTTTTAACCCTCTTAGGCTGCTTAATGGAAAATTGTGACGGTTGCCAGAGGAATGATGAGGTATTCCATATAAACACTTTAAAAAATGTTCTGGTGACAGCAGACGGAGTCAGTATCAAAATATATTAGAGGTTATTTACTCGCGCCGGGCTCTGAAAAGACGCAGTGTTTTCCCCCTGGCTGGAGAACGCTGTCTCTCTTCTGTCTCATTTTTTTTTGTGAATTTTATTTTATGGCTTTTTAATAGAATCGCTCCTTCCAGTGTAAACATCGCTAATTGGGTAGGACAGCAGGAAATGTTTGTCTGCCCCCCCACCGTGAAGCTGCTGAGGGGGTTTTATGTCATAGAGAGTTACTTAGATCCATTTATTGTCTATCGCCTGACTTTGTTAACCACTTCCATACCAGGCACTTTCCCCATTCCTGCCCAGGACAATTTTTAGCTTTCAGCGCTGTCGCACTTAGAATGACAATTGCGCGGTCATGCTACACTGTACCCAAACTAAATTTTTATAATTTTCTTCCCAAAAATAGAGCTTTCTTTTGGTGGTATTTGATCACCTGGCTCTGCGGTTTAAATTTTTTGCGCTATAAGCGGAAAAAGACCGACAATTTAAAATAAAAACAAAACTGATGGGCACTGATAGGCGGCACTGGATAGGTAGCACTGATGAGGAGCTACTGACAGACATTACTGAGTGGCACTGATTGGCACTTTGATGGGGCACTGACAGGCATTACTGATGGGGCACTGTTTGGCACTGTTGTGGGCACTGACAGGCGTTTATTATGGGGACAGGCTGACAGGTGTTGGGCACTGATTGGCAGCTGATGGACACCTTTTGATGGGGGCTGTTCTGATAATCAATGTGCTGATTATCAGCACACACCCCCCCTCTGACAGGGAGAGCCACCGATTGGCTCTCCTTGTCAGCGTGAACCGAGAAAAGCCGTTTACCGGCACTTCCTGGTTCAAGTGATAATCAGCTGTGATTGGTCACAGCTGATCACTTGGTAAGAAGCCTCTGTCAGACAGAGGGACAGGTAATGTGCTTGCTCTCTTGATTCAGGCTGAGGCTTGACAATATGCTACTGGATGGAGCTCTGCTATTAGGTCCAATAGCCTGTTTGTGGACCTAACATGTGCTGAAGTGGTTCTGAAGCTGTCCTGCCTGGTCTTCAAGGAATCTGTGTCAAAGAGGAGACCCAGGGGAGGCCCCTTGCTGGAGAGGGCCAGGAAGGAGGAGGTTGGTCCCTTAGAAAGGCTTGGTGACTCACTTGGAGGATGCACTGAGATTTGGGAACGTGCTTACAGTGTTCTCGAGTCGGCTTAAAGGTTCTGACACTGTGAAGCTGGACACTGACCTTGATCTGGAGAGTCTGCAAGTGATCTGCTACACTATCTGAGATCCCTAACCTTCGCTTCCTTAACCATTCTGCAATAAAACCTTAGAAAGACAAAATTGACTGGGGCCCAATATTCTTTCATGGTCTCCCCTATTTTAGCCATGGACTCAGCCCTAAGGTGAAATGCTAGCCTGGCCTCTGGAGTTATCCCGGGGTCGGTGGCCTGGTCGGAGTCCAGGCTGAGGTTGCCACTCCATTAATTGCAGCAGGACACCATAGATGTGCAACTTCCAGGGGTCACCCTTCCTTTTTTGAACCTTTGCAGACAGGACGGGCTCCATCCCCTGTCAGCACTCTAGCAGCAGCTGCACTGTCTACTTACCCCTCCATATCGAGCCTGAGCGGCCCACATACTTTCCTCAGGTCTCTGGAGCTATCCTGCCTTTGGGGTGTCAGAGGGGTGCTACATAGGTGTTCCTGCTCCCAAAGGGGAGTACATGTTCCGTACCATGTCCCACACCTTACCTCACACTTCTCCTGACATGGCTGGATCTAGGGGGGTGCTCGGGTGGGCCGCCCCCCCCCCCTTGATTACAGTTGTGCCCGCCCAGACTGGCCCTCCCATGGATGTTGTGCATGGCCACTGAGCACCTTCTCTCTATCCTCGCACTCAGGGCTGGGACAAGGGGAGGGCAGCTCGGAGCAGTGAAGTCCGGAAAATAACAGAACACTGCCCTACCACATACAATACCCTGCTGACCTTGAATCCTCTTCCCCCTGGCGTTTTTTTCTGCACCCCCACATCACAGATGCTAGATCCGGCCCTATCTCCTGGTCAAGCCAGATACTGGTTCCTGGAATAGGCCACATGTAATAATGAAGGCAAGTCCGATGTGCTTGTCAAACTTTACGCTTCAATTTTAAGGTGGACATCTCCAGGGCACACAGATATAGCACATATCATTTCAGGGCGCTCAATTCCAGAATAGACACTTGAGTCACATATCACTTCAGAGCATTGCATGTTCCCTACTTAGCGTCTCACCCAGCTGGTTGACTGCGGTTGGCACTCTTCCCAGTTGGGCACAAAATTTATTCTGTCCCAATTTCAGTCCTACTTACAGTGTCAGGACCTCCCAGCCTTTTCCAGCCAGGGAATACCAGACACTGGAAGCTTCACATCTTTGCAGAAACGTAAGTCCAGTCCAGTAAGTCCCATGGGGGCCAACAACACAAAGCTCCTATCTCCTTGCACTCTTCACCCAAACTCCTCTTTCCCTGTGACTACCCACTAGGTAAGTACTAAGGGAGGGTGCCACCTAGTGCCAAAAAGGGTAAATTGCACTAACAACCCCTTACAAACGTGCTACTTCTCTTTTTACTGTCCTTGTAGGGCTCAGGGCAACCTGGGAGGGTTGCCAATCACCTGTAGTTTGACAGACAGTTTTTTTAAAAATACTGATTTCTCCACTTCATAAAGGTTCGGAAACAGGAGAAACTGTCCACAAAAACACCCTGGTTGGCTCTCTTCTGTAGTCTCCAGCACAGATTCCACGTCTGCCGGCCACTGTCACCAACCTCAGTTGTGGCTTGCTAGGAACACCCGGCATCCTAACAAGCAATGATGGGCTTGCCTCAGGCCCCAGCATTCAGAGGAGGAGGATGGAACCTCTTCCTCCAGACCTGCTCTGCATTACATATTTTTCCCTGCTTAGACTGGGACCCTGATTTAAAGATGTAATGGGGGAATATGATGTAAGGGACACACTGATGTAAGGGGGACTCTGAGGTAAGGAAAGAACTCTGATGTAAAAAGGAACTCAGATGGGGGAGGACTCTGGAGACTCAGATGTAAGAGGAACCCTGAGTTGAATGGGGGCTCATCCTGTCTGCTGCACTCTATATGCTGTTTTTGTATGTTACGTACTCTTGACTCCTGTACTCTCTACATCATGTTGTCAATAGTCCTGATCACAGTTTTTATTGTGTGCAGAAAAGCACATGTAATGAAAATGTTTATTTTTTTTTTAAATGGTCCTTTGTCCTGAGATTTTTGTGTGTCTGTAAGACTGTCACTCATGGCACAGTATGCCAGTGTGCAGTGGTGGATCGCGCCAGCGGTGGGCGATCTAAAAGCGGGGACAACAGCATTTTTGTACTTTTAATAAAGCTTTTACCGGCCAGTGACCTCATCATAGTACAGCTTTCCTGAGTGTTTATACAGAGTTACATAGAGTGTGGACCGGCTTCTGAGTGCCTGGATTGTATGGAATATTAGAGTTTAGACTAGTGACATTTGCCTATTTTTCTGCAAAGGTTAATGGGTGCAGCACTTTTGTTTGGAGGAAAACAAATAACAATAGGCAGCATGCATAATAAAAACATACAGTACAAAAAATGTGTATATAAAACAAAAAAAATTTGAAATAATAGTTTGGTATCTCTATGTGCAATCAATGTGTATTAGGGGGTCAACCGATATAGTTTTTTCAGGGCCGATACCGATTTTTCGGCCGATAGTCAATGTCAGGTGCCGATATTCACACTTAAAGTTTTGAAAACTGCTGTGGGTGGGTGGCTGGCTGGCTGGCATCTTGTTGTGGGTTGGTGACTGGCTGGCACCTTGCTGTGGGTAGGTGGGTGGGTGGCTGCCTGGCTGGCACCCTGCTATGGGTGGCTGCCTGGCTGGCACCCTGCTGTGAGTGGCTGTCTGGCTGGCACCCTGTTGTGGGTGGGTGGCTGGCTGGCACCCTGTTGTGGGTGGGTGGCTGGCTGGCTGGCTGGCACCCTGCTGTGGGTGGGTGGCAGGCTGGCTGCACCCTGCTGTGGGTGGGTGGCAGGCTGGCTGCACCCTGCTGTGGGTGGCTGGCTGGCACCCTGCTGCGAGTGGCTGTTCCTTCGGGTGGCTGGCTGGCACCCTGCTGTGGCTGGCTGGCACCCTGCTGTGGGTGAGTGGCAGGCTGGCTGCACCCTGCTGTGGGTGGGTGGCAGGCTGGCTGCACCCTGCTGTGGGTGGCTGGCTGGCACCCTGCTGCGGGTGGCTGTTCCTTCGGGTGGCTGGCTGGCACCCTGCTGTGGCTGGCTGGCACCCTGCTGTGGGTGAGTGGCTGCTGGCTGGCGTGTCCTCTCTGGTCCAGTCGTTCCGTGGCATGCACTGTCCGAAGCGAGGGAGGTGGTGGCCTTTGCCCTATCTGGGTAGAAGAAGCCAGGACTCAGTCAGATTGTCAGAACGTTTGCAGGCCCAGTGCTTGGAGGTGTGTGGTGCAACATAGGTAAAGATGTTGTGTGCCACACGCCTCCACACACTGGGCCTGCAGCGCAAAACCTTCTGAGTCCTGGTCTACTCTATCCATGACGATGACAAAGTGGGCCCCAAAAAGATGGCAGCGGCAGTAGGGGGAGACCAATATCGGTAATATCAGTAAGTAAAAAAGTGAATATTGGCCCCCAATAATCGGTTGACTTGTTGTATTATTCTGTACTTCAGATGCAGCGCCACCACCAACTGGACTGGAACTCAACACAACAGAATAACTACCTGTTTGAGGCTTGAGTCACATCAGGTGTATCATGTTTGCACTTGAGTTGATATGCATTTTTTGTTTGAACCAAAGCTTGAGTTCACGCGTGTTGCAGTGCGATTAAGTGCAGCATGTTCCATTTTCACCCTGTGCGCACCAATCAAGCATGTTGGTGTGAACTGGCCCCATTGGAAACAAGCAGGATTTCAGCTTGTATTAGGCCTGCTGCCTGCATAAAGCAACGCAGCTTAACGCAGTCCAAAGCACATGGTGTGCATAAGTCATACAGTAGCTGGGCAAGTGATCTGCAGCCAGGTGAATCGCTCTTCACTGTCAGATCTGACATGGAGGAAGCCTGGACCAGAGCCTATCAGCAGGCAGTTTCTTCAGAAGACCCAGATATTGTGGGGAACTTCTTTCTAATTGCTACCAGGGTGCTCCAGTTCCAGTGGGGTGGACTTTGTTATAGTCTTATAGAGACTATGCTATGAAATCATGTTACCCTGGTTGAGTCACAGAGATATTGCTGTGAAGAGGCCATGTCTGTGCAGCTTTCATACTTTTGTGCAGCTTTCTTTTTTCTGCAATATATGCATTTTTTTTGTATCCTCAACCTGTTTTGCATTATTGCTTCTAACTTTACATCTGTTTATTAAACCTAGTTATAGGTACTCTGATTATTTGACCAATTACCCATTCTGGAAAACTTGGCATCTACAGACAGGATGGGTAATGTCAGACAATTGTGTTGGGAGTGGTGTGACAGTGGTGCCCTGTAGTACTAAGAAGGTGACCTGCTGCCCCTCCAGTAATGACCTCCTTATTCTTTGCAGTATTCCTGTTGCAACAATTACCCAAGTACACAGGGCCAGGCCAGAACTTGGGCGACTGGGTCTACAAATTATGTGGATTGGTCCAATTTTTATGGCATCTTACCAACCCAGTTAACAATAGTTAATCACATAGAAGTTGTGTATAGCAAGGAGGCAATATTAGGAGACCCTAGGGTCTCCAAATTGCCATTCAGGGACAAATTTAGCAAGGACCGGGGGGGGGGGGTGAATAGTCTCTGGGTTGACGGGATTTGAGAGGCAAGGGTGATTTGTCAGGCGAATGGCTAAATCATCCTGACACCATGCTTGATATGGTGTCAGGATGATCACATCACATTATTTCTATTACTACATTGTAATATATAATGAAATAGTTCAACTCACTATAATGCAGAATAATGCTGCATTTGGTGGCAAGTGACACGCTGCATCCGGTGGCAGGCGGCGGTGGCTCTCTGCATCTGGTGGCAGGCAACAGTAGCAAGTGACACACTGCACCCTGAGCTTGTCACTTGCCACTGTCGCCTGCCACCAGATGCAGCATTTCACTTGCCATCATCGCCTGGCTCCAGATGCAGCATCTCACCTACCAGCAGATGCAGCATGCCACCACTGCCTGCTACCAGATGCAGCATGTCACTTGCCACCGTCGCCTGCCACCAGATGCAGCGTGTCACTTGCCACCGTCGCCTGCCACCAGATGCAGCGTGTCACTTGCCACCGCCGTCTGCCACCAGATGCAGCGTGTCAGTTGCCACCACCGCCTGCCACCAGATGCAGCATGTCGCCTACCAGCAGATGCAGCATGCCACCGCCTGCCACCAGACACAGCATGTCACTTGCAATAGTCACCTGCCACCAGATGCAGCGTGTCACTTGCCACAGTCGCCTGCCACCAGATGCAGCGTGTCACTTGCCACAGTCGCCTGCCACCAGATGCAGCTTGTCACTTGCCACCATTGCATGCTGGCATATGCAGCTTGTCACTTGCCACCAGATTCAGCCTGCCACCAAATGCAGCGAGCCACCATCGCCTGCCACTAGATGCAGAGTGTCACTTGCCACCATTGCCTGCTGCCAGACGCAGCATGTAACTTGCCACTGTCACCTGCCACCAGATGCAGCGTGTCACTTGCCACCCATAGCCTCTGCCAGATACAGTCACTTGCCAGGTCCATACGGGATCATCAACCTCAAGCAGAGAAGCAGGGAGTATTCAGCAGGAAATCATGTGGTCCTGGTGGAGGTGGAGATCCTGAGTGGCTGAAGCCCTCCTGATCCATACAGAAAGTGAGATTGCAGAGGGAGATGTAAGGAGGATCCCCAGTACAGAAGATCACAGGGTCCTGGGGGACTGTGAGTGGTCCCTCTCAGACAGTCTGGCCGCGCAGGCAGGAGGAGGAGAAGTCAGGCAGTTGTAGTAGATCTGAGCCAGCAGCACACTGAAGAACAGACGATCACCCATAGTCACAAAGACACCAGTCCCGGCCGGGCGGCTGCTGTCACTCCCAGTCATTCTGCAAGCGGGCAGGCGCCAGAAAAGAAGGTGGGTGGAGATAGAGGTGGAGACACTGTCTGGACTGGAAAGAGGGAAGAAGATCACACCAACCAGTCCCTGTGCGCGGGAGAAGGAGGAGGTGCCGGTGGGTGGAGACAGCAGTGCAGCACTAGGCACGAGCCTCGCTCCTGGCCTTACTCTGATAGTCTGTGGCGTCACTGGTTGCTAGATGCCAGGCAGGGGCGGCCCTAGCAACCAGTTTTTACAATGTAGTTAGCACGGTGGCTGTGTTCTCTATTTAATTCCGGGACATTGTATTGTCCGGAATGAAGGTGCCCGGGACCCTGGACAGAGATGGCAATTGCGGAACTGTCCCGGGAAATCCGGGACATGTGGGCACCCTATGACCTAGTGCCTAATTCATTGGAAGAAAGCAAAGAGTGGAAGAATCCATTCCATAATATGCACTGGAACTAAAAAACATTTCAGCTAAATATGCCTTAGGTAAAGTGGCAAGCGGGAGTTATAGGAGTGGTTGGCTGAAGGATAAAAAATGTTAATATTGCAAGATGGGTGCAGGCTGGGTTGAGACAAACTACATTGATGGAAAATACAGTGTGGTCCATATCCTCAGGATAAATCCTATAGCTTTAGGAACCACTGAAGATTCCAATCCAGGGCACACAGCACTTCTGAGAGACTGAAGAGAGCTCTAAACGGCAAATAGACAAAAAGAGCAAAGTGCACAGACTAAGTGTAGTGGGTGTGTAAACATTTATTAAAGGATGTCCTCCTCAGTTGGGAATCATTTTGAGAAGCAGAACAAGTGTAGTATCTGTTCTTATCAGTGACCAGTAGGGGTGCTATGCTGTCGTTCCGGTTTGGATGGAGCTGGAATGGCTAGCTATATAGTAGTGGCGGGCGGTTCACAAGGGGCGCGGGGGCACCTCCCCGGCTCGCAGTGCCGCCCCCTAGCTCTAACTATCTGTGTGGCCATGCACTGTGCAGGGGCGCCGGACCAATAGTTTTCTACCAGGTCCGTCACCCCCTCACAGGCACGTGACCACATGCTGAGGTCCCAATTGGCCAGTCTTACATTGTCACTGCGCCCCGAGCCCTCCCACCCTGCAATGCCAGTGAATCGGCATCGGCCATTCAGAGAGGTGCCACCCTCTTCATAACTGACAGGTCAGCCGAGCCAGTGAGGTGGCGGGGAGCAGTGACTGAGTTTCGGGGGAAGAGGAACACCTCCAGAGCCCAGATTAGAGATGACAGCAGCCGGAGAGCGAGGGAGGAGAGACTGGAGGAGCAGCCTGCTTTACAGACAGTCCAGGGGAGCTCAGCCGTAGGGTGAGTGTGGACCTAGAGGGGGCTGCCCGCGTCCCCCCCCAAATCCTCCACTGCTATGTAGAATCCCTGCTGGTGTGATTGGGACGCAATTCCCTTGGGAAAAATTCTCTGGGAAAACTGCATGGGCCCAGTTCCTCCTGATTTGAGTGGATCTACCTTGTCTGGCCATGGGCTGGGAAGGCAGAGGGTCTGCGGTGTCTGTGCCCCCTTGGAGTGGTCGCCTTAGGGGTGCTCTTAGTAACACTTGGGTGTGGGACCCCACAGTGTGAACTGGCACATGGTCACAGCTCCAAACACTTTTTCTGCACTGCGCCTTTTAGGGCTGGACTATTTTTGTCTTCCAGACCTCAGGACCTGGCTAGTGCACATTGCACGGCCACTTATTTATTTTTCTCCACTGTGTGTCACTCCTTCACTTTTGTGTGTGTTTTTTTTCACTACAATGGTGGATGTGAGTCCTCGGGCTTGCCCTGGCATCTAGGGGGAATATGTGTGGCCCTCAGGATCCTTCTTCCTCTGACCCTGGGAGGAGAGGGAAGGGGGTGGTTCTCTCTTCAGGAGAGCCCCTCAACCTAGTAGTTGATGGTTGGCTTTGGCTGGCCAGGCAGACCGGTCGTACTCTAAGTCCCTGTCAGGAGCCCTGGGCCCCAGGGGATCAGGGAGAGGGCCTACCTCTTCGGGGGGTGGACTAAAGCACACCCTTTAGTGCACTTTTCAGTGTGTGTGTTTCACATGCACGTTTTTGTTCACAACATGATCAGAGAAACCTTGCAAGAAAAAGATTAAAAAAAAACCCAATTTTAAGTTTCACAAACTGTAAGAAATGGCCATAGCATGTCAAGAGCAGAGACAAACAGTTTTGAATGCACTTATGGGGATTGTAGATGGGAAACAGATATACCTACCTGCACCTAGACAACTCCATGAGAGGTGGCCACCTGAAAATTGACAGAAAGAATGGCTTACCTCCGGACAAAGTTACCTGCAATGGAGCACAGACAGGAATAATCTGAGGGGGAAGAAGGGGTTGCCTAAGCATAGAGAAGGTGAACACCATCTCAGAGATGGCCAAGGTAGGCAAGGTCACAATTTCTCTACTGGGGCTTGCCAGTATGGCTATCTCCAAAAAGACTGCCCCAACCATGACCATGCACAGTGAAAGCCATTAAACTAGTTCACTGTGTTGCCAGGAGTCAAGCACCTGAATGACAAACTGAAAACCACTCCCCATCATAGAACTGAATATGTGGATGAATAAGCTGAAAGAAATGAAAATCCCTGACTTGACTGGAAGAAGGCTTAAACATAGGTCTCAAGTGAACCTCTTCTATGTATTGGATACAGTAGATGTCCCCCTTATAGAGGTGACTGTGACAGCAGTAGCTCAGTCCTAGAGAAAGGTTAAAGCTACTGGCAGAAACCAACAAACTGCTGAGTGAGTGGCCGCATCTCATCCTGTGAGATGGCATACTGTACTGCTGAATAATGTTCCCTGATGACTCATTAGTGGCCTTTTGCAGGTTGTACTGTCACACGCTTCCCCATACTAGGCATGTTAGAGGTTCAGTTACACCATGACACAATTGCTGAGAGGCTTAGCATGGGGCATGTTAGAGGTTCAGTTACACCATGACACAATTGCTGTGAGGCTTAGCACTTTAGAAACAAAGGAAATTGACCCAATACTTAGGAAAAGTAGTCTGGAAATACAACCATACAATACATTCCTTAATAGGCCACTTAACCTACCATGTCATGTTTGGCCATACTCTGAGGGGGCCCATAGACATATGGGCCACAGTGCTTATAAAAGAACTTGAACACACTTTGACTTCCTGGATTCAGGAGTGTAAAGGATGCCTGACTGAAATCCAACAGGTTGTTAAAGATTGGTCATAAGTGGAGCAAGGAGAGGTGGATGTGTCAGACCTTGACCTTCAACCTGGGGACAGAGTGCTAGTCTGATGTAAAGGTGCATATCAGCAATAAACATTGCACACACCTTGGGAAGAAGTCCTTGGAGTTATCCAACAACAGCTTATTCCAAGTGTGCCACTCTACAATATTCAAAGAGAAGGAGCCCAAGCAAGCCTACATCATTAGGACCCACAGCAAGGCCCATAAGGTTTTTTTTTAAAGAACCTGTCCAAGTTCATGAGCCACAAGTGTCTTTGCACCCGAGGTTCAATATAGGCCACCTCCTTCTCTTCCTCCATTATCTCCAAGACACCCAGGAGATGCCATGGCTCCTCACAATATTAACAGCCCAAAGTTCATCCAGCTCAGGTCCATGTTCCCACTGTGGAGCCTTCTAAACTAACTTCCAGTGACCTACCAGAAGACAGAGATGAGAAGAAGCCTGAGCAAGCCTACACCATTGAGACCCATACCAAGGCCTATAAGGTTTTTTGTAAAGAACCGGTCCAAGTTCATCAGCCACAAATGTCTTTGCCACCAGAGATTCAATGTAGGCTGCTTCCTGCTCTTCCTCCATTATCTCCAAGATCCCCAGGAGAAGCCATGGATCCTCAAAATATTAATAATCCAAAAGTTGTTCAGCTCAGGTCCATGCTTCCACTGTGCAGTCTTCTAAACCCACTTTCACTGACTTACCTGAAGACAGATATAGATGTGTTGCCTCAACCATTAGCCATAACCTGGGAGAGGCCCTGTACACTTTGCCTATGATGAATTTTAATGGTCTGATAACTTACCAGGGAAAGCAAGCTCAAGTGGGGCTGAATGTTGCCAACAGCTATGTTTCATTTTATGATTGGTATTATAAAGTTACAATAACATTTTCTAAATATGATATTTTAGAAAAAAATTCTGGGAAATTAAAACTCTCCTCCCTTCAGAGGAAGTCAGAAGTGAGTCGGGTGCCAATTTTTTTGGTGCTTGCACCTCCTAAACAGAGCAACATCACAAGTGGTAGAGAGGTATACTGTATGTCTTCTTTTGCGAGGGACCTTTTTTTTTTTTGCAATGACAGTGTCCCTTTAAATATATGCAAGGATGAGGGACAGGCTCCTCCTCTAGATAACCACATAGGAAGGTATCCTCTTGCCCTTAACTTTGGTCATAGTTATGCCTATTCCATCTCGGCTGCTGTTGAACAATCTGCTTATCATACCCTTTAGCCATTGCACAATCCCAAGGTGCCTAAATAAATAAATAGTAGTTATAGCTTGTAGAATTCTTACTCTTTCCCACAAGGCAAAGACACTTCACATTTTGGCTCTGCCCTAACAAAATATATTACTCATTAAATGAGGAGAAGGTCCAATTAAACCTTTAGAGATTAATTTATAATATTGCATTAAAGCATTTCTAATTGCAGCACTTCATTCTTGGAAACTCGGAGGAGCCCCAGTGGTTTATTGGAGCTCAGAGCTTCTCCGGGATTACGGCCGTTGGGTGACCTTTGTGTAACCTCGCCCATCCTTACAGGAAAATTCCCTTCTATCCTTTCTCTGCGCAAATGGCGTTGAAGGGCAGGGCTGTCCTGCAAATATTTTTCTAAAGTGTGTTATGGTGACACTGTTGTTCGGTAACCCCCAATCATCATCACTGAAAATTAATTCTGTTTCTTACTACCTGGTGACATCAATGAGAACACAGCCTATCAATTGACTAGAGACCAGTTACTTTGCTGAGAATTCAGCACATCCATTCACTAGAGACCAGTGACGTCACTGAGAATGTAGCTTAGCTATTCACTAGAGACCAGTGACGTCACTGAGAATGTAGCTTAGCTATTCACTAGAGACCAGTGACGTCACTGAGAATGTAGCTTAGCTATTCACTAGAGACCAGTGACGTCACTGAGAATGTAGCTTAGCTATTCACTAGAGACCAGTGACATCACTGAAAATACACCCAATCCATTCACTGGAGTCACGGTGGTGTTGCTGAAAATATAACCTATCCAGTCACTGGAGGAAGGTGATATCACTAAAAATACAGCATATCCATTCACTAGAGACTCTTGGCATCACTAAGAATACAGTCTATCCATTCACTGGCAACTGGTGACATCCCTCAAAATACAGCCTATCCATTCATTAGAGACCAGTAACATTGGTGAGAATGCAACATATCCATTCACAAGAGATGGGTGATTGCAATGAGAGAGCAGTCCACCCATTTACTAAAGACTGTGGCATCATTGAAAATGTGGCTTACACATTCACTAGAGACCAATGACATCACTGACAATCCAGCCTATCCATTCACTAGATACCAATGACATCACTGACAATCCAGCCTATCCATTCACCAGATACCAGTAATATTGCTGGCAATGCAGCCTGCCCATATACTAATATTAGATTTCCTTGACTGAGGAGAGTACAGTCTATTTGATTACTACAGACTTAGGCCCCTTTCACACGGGATGGATCCATGTTGATCCGCCCCGTGTTTATCCGCTGCTCAGCGGGGATCGCTCCGTTTTCCCCAGCTGAGCAGGCAGATGACAGGGCGGGACCCGCACACTGTGCAGGGACCGCCCTGTCAGATCTCCGCTCTCCCCTATGGGGGATCGGAGGAACACGGACCGTCTGTCCGTGTTCATCCGATCCGCTCTGCAGACGGATAGAAAAATAGGATTTTCTTCCGTCCGCAGAATCGGACGAGAGCGGAGCCGGACAACATCGGGTGTTAGCGGATGTACATCCGCTGACACCCGCTATCCCATAGGGATGCATGTATGTCCGTATTTCATCCGAAAACGGATGGATGAAATACGGACATACGGTCCGCATGTGTGAAAGGGGCCTAATTGCATCACTTAGCATGCAACTTATGAATTCACTAGACACCAGTGAAATCACTGGAAATGCAACCTATTTATTCATTAGAGACAGGTGACATCACTAAGAGATTGGTGATATCCATTTACTAGAGAATGGTGATATCAATGAGGCTGGATCCTATCCATTCATTAGAGACTGGTGGCATCACTAAAAGTATGGCCTAACCTCCGGAGCCTATCTGTAGCTTTTTTTTTTTTCTCTCCCATGGAGGGAGGGGGGGTCATACTCCTCATCCCCCACCTGGGTAGATATATGGTACGGATGTAACGTTGGAAATGGCTACAATGGGCCCCCTGTATGGGTCCCGTGTGGACAAGAAGTATTTTGGTGTAGCTGATCCCTCTCCCCCTTTGGGGAGGGACTCTCAGCTTGGAATGGTAGTGTCCAGATACAGATTGAAGTGAGATGGGAAGGGTGGATGGAAGTAGTAGGATTGTATGTAGTGAAGGAGGGTGGGGGGGAGGGGGGATACAAGGGTGGGCGGTGTGTGTGGACCTTTTTCTTTTTTTTTTTTTTTTTCTTCTCTTTCTGTTGTTTATTTTATTTATTTATTTTTTTTTTTATTATTGTTTCCTCCCCCCTTTTTTTTTTTTTCTCTCACTCTTTCTCCTCCTCCTCGTCATCTACCCCTCTTGGCCCCCTCTCTCTCATCCTCTCCTACCCTTCGGGGATCTCTGCTATGCCCCAAAAAATTCTTACTCTCTATTTGTATTCTTGTCTTCTTTTGATGCAAGATGACAAGTGAAATCAAAGTGATGTCATGGAATGTCAGAGGATTGGGGGATGGTAGAAAGAGACGTGCTGTAAAAGAACTAATTGAATTCTACAATCCCGCAATAGTCTGCCTACAGGAGACACATAAGGGGAATGAAGATGACAAAATGTTTTGTACATTTAAATATAAATATGAATTTCATGCTACATATTCTACATACTCCCGTGGTGTGAGTATTTTGATTTTGAACACTATTAGGTTTACCTGTAAGCAGTGTATTAAAGATCCGGCTGGTCGATATTTGATGCTATTATGCTCCATAAATGATAGAATAATCCTCTTGGTGAATGTGTATATTCCCCCTCCATATAAAGACGACGTTTTAAAAAAGGTTTTTGAAAAAATGGCACAACTGCCTGATGTTCCAACAGTGATAATTGGGGACTTTAATAATGTACTAAATGAAGAGTTGGACAGGCAAAGTAACAAAAAGAGTAATGGGAGGGGAAAGGTCACAAGATGGGCCAGCCAGATACAAGAGATGGGTCTATCAGATATATGGAGAGTAAGATTCCCGGTTAGTAAAGAATACTCATGCTATTCAAGTACTTATGGATCACTATCCAGAATTGACATGGCCTTGGGAAATGGTCATTTTCTCCCATTAGTAAAAATAATTCAGTATGAAGCACGGGGAATCTCGGATCACTCTCCATTAACTGTGACTTTGGAGTGGACAGAACACCTGATTCGGCCAATGTGGAAAGTCAATCCACAGTGGCTATCCTTGATCCCAGAGAGTAGTCAAATAAAACAACTGCTAATGGGCTTTTTTGGAGATAATAAGGGCTCAAGTTCCGCGATGATGGTGTGGGATACAATGAAAGCATACCTTAGAGGCCTAATAATTAAAGAAATATCTAAAATTAAATTAGCCACAAGACAGCGGGAGGAAGAGTTAACCCAGAGAGTTAAGCAAACAGAACAAGAATACACATCAGATCCCAATAGGGAGAAATTTGGAGCATGGCAGGACGCGCAGAATCTATATAAAAATCTGGTCTTAACCAAGGCGTAGAATAATAGATTCTTGCAGAACCAAAAGCACTATGAAATGGGGGAACAGGTGGGTCATATGTTAGCAATGATAACACGGAACCAGGAAGGCCCATCCACTATAGCTGCTATTGAAGACAGAAAGGGGACAGTAAAGTATGATACAGAGGGCATCCAAAAGATATTTGTAGATTTCTATTCACAGTTGTATGAATCTGAAAACTTAAATGTAAAGGAAAAGACTGAACAATTCTTAGATAATCTAACTATGCCCAAGCTGACCTCCATAAAAAGGGAATCCTTGGATATTCCTATAACAATGGCAGAGCTGGAGGAAGCGGTGGGACAAATTCAAAACAACAAAGCTCCAGGGATGGATGGACTCCCCGTGGAGATATATAAACTATACGGTCAGATCCTGATCCCAGAACTCCTCGAAGTACTCAATGAAGCATATGTCACACGGGAACTCCCTAAATCGATGATGGAAACAATAATAATCATAATTCTAAAACCGGATAAAGATCCACTAAAGCCCGGTTCTTATCGCCCAATATCTCTCCTTACATCTGATGTTAAAATACTAGCTAAGGTCTTGGCAAATAGGTTATCCAGACATATTGATACTTTGATCCATAGGGACCAAACAGGTTTCATCCCCTCCAGATCAGCAGCAACAAATATTCGCAGGCTCTTTTTGAATCTGCAATTGCCAATGGACAACGGGGGAGCTGGTGCCATTCTGTCATTGGATGCCCAGAAGGCATTTGACATGGTAGAATGGGAGTATCTATGGATGGTATTGATTGCCTTTGGTATAGGTCCAGGCTTTATAACCTGGCTAAAATTATTATATAAAGACCCTAGGGCAAGGCTGCGTATCAATGGCACTATGTCACCAGCTTTCCCGTTATCCCAGGGAACTAGACAAGGCTGCCCTCTATCCCCGTTGCTGTTTGCATTGGCGGTGGAACCATTGGCCGCCGCAGTTAGACAGTCTTCGGGGGTAGAGGGATTCCGACGTGCAGGAAGAGAGGACAAAATATCCTTATATGCAGATGATGCCTTAATCTTTCTGAGCGACCCCACAAAATCCTTAGAGGAACTCATGGCACTTGTATCTGCATTTGGACAGTTTTCTGGGTTTCGCATCAACTGGGAGAAGTCGGTATTGATGCCACTATATAAAGCCAAAATTTCATTACCAGACTGTGCAAAACAAATTCAAATAAAACATAAAATTAAGTATTTAGCGATCCAGGTAACTCGAAAAGTGGGGGACTATGTGGACCTTAACCTTAGACCACTATTGACTAGGCTTAAAGATAAATGTCGGACCTGGTGCAAACTCCCACTAACTGTGATTGGCAGAGCCAATCTTATAAAGATGATTTGGGCCCCACAATTATTGTACATTTTTCATAATTGCCCGATGTGGATAGCCGCATTTTGGTTTAAAAGGATAGAATCGTTCTTTCGCGAACTCATTTGGAAGAAAAAATATGCACGTATTAAATTAACAACCTTAATGCTGGCTAAAGATGAGGGGGGACTCTCTATCCCACATCCAAAAAATTATTTTTTGGCTTCACAAACCCAGCAATTTTTTGGCTGGACAGAGGTAGATGAGAATGATCCCATACAGGGGTTATTACATCCACTGGGTAAGGGATATTCAATGATGTCCCTACTAGAGACAAAAACCTTTCAAAAAGATAAGAAATTCATGACAGGTGAGCTATTCAGTAAGGTATGGCTAGCAATAAAAAAGATTACTAACATTACAGGTTATACTTCCTATACACCAATATGGAATAACGCAAATTATGAGGAAGTGCAGAGATTGGAGGGATTTGGGCTTTGGCAAACTCAGGGGCTGAGATATGTGGAACAACTGTTTTGGAACGATAAGATAAAATCATTTGCGCAAATATCTGAGGAATTCGGGATTCCAAGACAGAGGTTCTTTCAGTATCTCCAGCTTAGACATGCTTTTCATGTCCAGGCCCGTACATCTGTATTTAAGCTTAATGTCTCTAAAATAACAATATTGTTGAAGAAAAGGGATCAAAAGAAGGGACTTATCTCTGAAATATATGAGATATTGCAGTGTAAATTTAAGGAAACGGTAGTGGTGCCGGCCAGGTTGCAGTGGGAACGAGACCTGGGAGCACTGACTGACGCTCAGTGGTCGGAGGTCTTGTCTGCGATCCCAAAGGTATCTCTGTCAGCTACTCAAAAATTAACACAACTTTTTATTACACATAGATCATACTAAACCCCCGAAAAACTATTTAAATGGAAACGCAGGGAATCCCCCTTATGCCCCCGATGCAGTGGTGCACCGGCTAATCTAATACACATGTTGTGGAAATGCCCCAAACTCCATCGTTACTGGCAGGATATAATTAAAAACATAAATAGCGCATTAGGTATAGAAATTTCACTAGATCCAAATTTATGTTTATTAAATATAGTGGAGGAACCAAATATTTCAAAACATACCCATACCGCAATGACGAGAGGCTTGTTTCAGGCACGAAAGCTAATTGCTCAGAAGTGGATATCTATATACCCCCCAAGGTCGAAGAATGGAGAACACAAATAAAAGAAACCATAATAAAGGAGGAATTTATTTATACACATAGAGGGAGCCAAGATAAATTTGACGCTATCTGGAAAAGCTGGGTAGAGGCCTGGGACAATGAAAATAAAAGATGAATCAATATGGGAGAGGGACAATGTTGGGTCTGGGTAGAGGATGGGGGGATGGGGGGGGGGGCTTTTGGGGTCGCGGGGGGGGGGGGGGGGGAGATACAGCAGGGGGAGGAAATCTATTTTTGTTGTCGTTGGGTTTTGCCCCCTTCCTTTTTTTTTTTTTTTTTTTTTGGGGCGGGTGAATGTTAGAAGCAAGATTATGTATCTGGAATAAAATGTATGGAGAAATGTATAACTTGTACTGCTACGAAAAGAATAAAAAAAGTACTGAATAAAAAAAAAAAAAAAAGTATGGCCTATCCATTTATTACAGACTGGTGACATTACTGACAGTGCAGCCTATTCATTTACTAGATACTGGGGGCATTGTAAATGCGGTCTATATATTCATTAGAGACCAGTGACATCCCTAAGAAACACACTCCTAAACCTTGTGGACAGACTTCCCAGAAGAGTTGAAGCTATTATAGCTGCAAAGGGTGGGCCAACTCAATATTGAACCCTACGGACTAAGCCTGGGATGCCATTAAAGTTCATGTAAAGGCAGGTGTCCCAATACTTTTGGTAATATAGTGTATCCCTTCACTAGAGACTGGTGGCTACACTGAGAAGGCAGCCTGTTCATTCACTACAGACCAATGAGAGTATAGTCTATTCAATCACTACAGACTGATAACATTGCTGAGATTGCAACCTATCAATTCACTAGAGAACAGTGACATCACTGAAAATGTAATCTATCCATTCCCCAAAGACCAGAGACATTACTAAGAGTGCAGCCAAACTATTCACTAGAGACTAGTAACATCACTGAGAATGCAGCCTATCCATGCACTAGAGACTTGTTACAGTGCCTTGAAAAAGTATTCATACCCCTTGAAATTTTCCACATTTTGTCGTGTCACAACCAAAAACGTAAATGTATTTTATTGGGATTTCATGTGATAGACCAACACAAAGTGGCACATAATTGTGAAGTGGAAGGAAAATGATAAATGGTTTTCAATTTTTTTTCAAATAAATATCTGAAAAGTGTGGCGTGCGTTTGTATTTAGCCCCCTTTACTCTGATACCCCTAACTAAAATCTAGTGGAACCAATTTCAGAAGTCTCATAATTAGTAAATAGAGTCCTCCTGTGTGTAATTTAATCTTAGTATAAATACAGCTGTTCTGTGAAGTCCTCAGAGGTTTGTTAGAGAAGAGCCTTACTTAACAAAAGCATCATGAAGGCCAAGGAACACACCAGACAGGTCAGGGATAAAGTTGTGGAGAAGTTTAAAGCAGGGTTAGGTTATAGAAAAATATTCCAAGCTTTGAACATCTCACAGAGCACTGTTCAATCCATCATCCGAAAAATATAAAGAGTATGGCACAACTGCAAACCTACCAAGACACGACCGTCCACCGAAACTGACAGTTTGGGCAAGGAGAACATTCATCAGAGAAGCAGCCAAGTAGAATCTCTGGAGGAGCTGCAGAGATCCACAGCTCAGGTGGGAGAATCTGTCCACAGGACAACTATTAGTCGTCCTCTCCACAAATCTGACCTTTATGGAAGAGTGACAAGAAGAAAGTCATTGTTGAAAGAAAGTCATAAGAAGTCCCGGTTGCGGTTTGCGAGAAGTCATGTGGGGGACACAGCAAACATGTGGAAGAAGATGCTCTGGTCAGGAGAGACCAAAATTGAACTTTTTAGCCTAAAAGCAAAACGCTATGTGTGGCGGAAAACTAACAATGCACATCACCCTGAACACACCATCCCCACTGTGAAACATGGTGGCAGCATCATGTTGTAGGAATGCTTTTATTCAGCAGGGACAGGAAAACTGGTCAGAGTTGATGGGACGCTCGAGGGGGAGGGGCCATCACCAACGTCACGCGCATGACAAGTGTGGAGGGGCCCAAGCACGTACGGCAGACGCCACACATGACTGAGCACCGGAATCCCCACTGTCGGCCAGATGAAAAAAAAAAAAACACTTGTCGTGCGCATGACGTTGGTGGTGGCCCCTCCTGCTCGAGAGTACATAAGGTGACCCCCTGAACGCAGTTCCCCTCTCCTCACACACATGTGGCACGCTCACCTCTTGGAAGCTTTTTCATTTTTGCACCTTTACTCAAGGTAAACACAGACGTGACCCAATGGTAGTGCTTGATCAGCATGTGCTCTCTCTCTTTCCTATTTTCTTATCACATTGGTTAATGTGACTTCTTGTGACACTTACTACAACACACCTTAGGTGGTTCACACCACCACCGTCCTTATACACTATACCCTATTTTTATTTAGGTTTCTACTTTCTCATCATTTTCACCAACTAATGGTCACTTTTTTTATTCATTCTAGGTCATATCATAATTTCTGCTTCTGCTCACCAATTGGACATACTTTGGAGATAAGGGGTCTGCGTCTCTTTGTTGTGGGGGTTTCTGCGTGTGCGCCCCCCATGGATATGGGGCACATGATCACCTCAGCTCCCGGGATGGACTATTCCTATGGCTCCGGTCCTGCTCATACTGCACACCGTCGCTACTTACTGGCATGTAAGTACGCAGGGTGGACGACATTGTCTTGTCTTGTCCTGCTGTACTTACCCCAATACAAGGATTAATCCTTACGTTATATGTTTTTATAGATACCCTACAACACCCGCCTCTGAAGAAGTGGTTTTACACAGAAACGCGTCAGTCTTTAAGGATGTAGCTATGTGCCCTACTAGGATAATATCTGCATATGTCATATTTTTCAACCTTTTGAATTACCAATTAAGCTGCCAGCTTTTATGTGAATCGATCATGCTATACACGTTTATCATGTATACATTTGTGAACATGATGATACTATTTTTATGCATACATACAAATATGATAATACTTATTTATTAACTTTCTTATATGAATTTTACTATTGTTATGCATTTATATAATTTTTACAATAAAATTTGACTACATTTATCTACACGAGTCAACCACCTCATTTAAAGTCCCAAAATTCCCCCTTTTTTTCTTATTGAAACCGGGATGGAGGCATATTACATGTGCCTCATGTAAAGTCCCAAACTCCCCACTTATACTGTATATCAATGAGAGTAGAGCCTATCCATTTACTAGAGACTGGTGGCATCACTCAGAATGCAGCCTATTAATTCACTAGAGACTGATGAGATCTCTAAGAATGCAAACTATTCATTCACTAGACACCAGTGACATCTCTAAAAATGCAACCTATCCCTCTACTAGTACATATCCTTGACCAACGAGAGTAGTCTATTTGATTACTACAGACTAATGGCAACACTGGGAATGAAACCCATCAATTCACTAGGCACCAATGACATCACTGAGAATGCAACCTATTTCTCCACCGGGGAAATCACTGGAAATGCAACGTAATTATTCACTAGAGACCGGTGACATCAAAAAGAATGCAGCCCATCCATTCACTAGAGACTGGTGATATCAATGAGAGTGGAGTCTATCCATTCACTAGAGACTGGTGACATCAAAAAGAATGCAGCCCACCAATTCACTATAGACTGGTGATATCAATGAGTTTGGAGTCTATCCATTCACTAGAGACTGGTGGCATCACTAAAAGTGTGGCCTGTCCATTCACTAGAGACTGGTGACATCACTGACAGAGCAGCCTATCCATGTATTAGATACTGGTGGCATCACTGGATATGTGGTCTATCCATTCACTAGAGACCAGTGACATCACTGAGAATGCAGCCTGTCCATCCACTAGAGACTGGTGATATCAATGAGAATGCAGCCTATCCATTCACTAGAGAATGGGGATATCAATGAGAGAGCAGTCCATCCATTTACTAGAGACTAGTGGCATCACTGAAAATGTGGCCTATATATTCACTAGAGACCAATGCCATCACTGACAATCCAGCCTATCCATTTACTAGATACCAGTAATATCACTGGCAATGCAGCTTATCCATCTACTAATATTGCATTTTCTTGACAGAAACATTGGTTGGATGTACCTCTCCTGTCTGTTGGTAAAGTGTACCTAATACTTTCCATAAGACTTATGATAACAATGGTTGCGCTAAAGTCATCTTGAGTTCTAGTTCGTTAGTTTTCATCTTAGAAGAAAAAAGCAGAATGAAAGAGTTAAGGTATTGGACAGTGGGATCACTAAATCCTGGGCGTACTCATGTCAATGAAACCCTTTATTAGCCTAAATGCAAATAACGTTGTGTGATGGACAGCCTATTACAAACAACCATAAGGGTGAAAATTATCCGGCTAAAAACCTGCAGCATTCCACAACACGGGAAACCAAGGGGCTGCATGTAGCAAATTTCATGCAGCAGAGCTGTTGGCAAGCCTCATGGAACCTTAGAGCTTCTAACAGCATTAAGAGACGCTCAATTAGTCATTGCCATGTTCTTCGTATCATGTTTTCTATGGCATTTGGCAAACTCTGATTTACTCAATTCAATTTTTCTTGAAAGGATGTTAAGAATCGTAGGGGGAATTTATTGTCGGGATTGGCACTTTGGCACCTTCCTGGCATGCTGTATTTGTTAAAATTGGAAGGAGAAATGGCACAAGGAGAAGTACTTTATAAATTGAAACCCAATGCAGTGGAAGAATAGCAGAACTATTGAGGAGACTGTATATTTTAGAGTCAGTTGCAATCACCGTTATGCGGGTGCCAGGCCTCCCAGACAGTTCCATTCTACGTTCTGTAACGAGGTGCGGTCCTGAGAAACAACTTACGAAAAAAAAAAGAATCACATTTTCACAGAAAAACTGCTGTCTCCACTATAATGCTAACTCAGGTGACCTTTGGTTTGATCTGTCTATACATTTAAAATCTTAATGCAACAATTTTTTTTTTATTTTTGGCTATTTTTTCTTTAAATTTCTTTCTATAGCCTCATTGGGGAGATTTCTCCTCCTACCTGTCTCTGTGACATGAGGGCAAGAAGCAGTGGGAGTTGTGGTCCGCAGGATAAGAATCCACAGAAAGCAATAAAAAATATAAGTTATAACATTTCCTGACTCTACTAAAATGTGCCCTTGTTGAAGAGATTTCCCATCACTTCCTGTCCTGACAAAAAGTGAGAGTATATCCCCAATTTAGGGACACAGAGAGCAATGAAAACCTAAAAGAGATGCTGATCTGTCTCCTTTGCAGAATTTCAATAGTGGGGATTCCAATAATTCTGATCACCCTGGCCTGGCAAAGGATGACTCGGTATCACAACATTCTGATTATGATGTTGGACAAACCCTGGACTCTTTCAGACTGACCTGATCTACTTTCGCAAGGTCCATTCTTCCATCCTTTTTTACAGTTGCTGGTTTTGATGGCATGGCTGTTGAAACCAGGGTCCTAAGGGACAGGGATATCTCTGATTCAGTTCTCCTCACTCTGCTTAAAGCTAGAAAGGCAACTTCCAGCAACATTTACAACAGGCCTTGGAAGGATCACACTCTTTGGTGCAGGCTTTTATACAAGGTGTTACGCACATTGTTCCTCCAGTTAGGACTTCGTTGACATTCTGGTACCTCAAACTGGTTCTTACTGTATTGTAGAAATCTCACTTGGAACACATCCACGATACTCCATTTTGTTTTTCTGACTCGGAAAAGTCATTTTTCTGCCCTCCATGACTTCATCGCGCAGAGTTTTGAAATTGGTTGGTCTTTCCTGTAAAGAAACGTTCCTGGTTCTTGACTGTGACAAGGTGGTTTTAAGGCCTCAGCTGTCCTTTTTGCTAGCTTCATCCTACCCAAGGACACTGCATTACTGTCCTTTTGTCCTAACCCTCAGATGACGGAGGACAGGGCTCTTCACACCTTGGATGTCATTCGTGCTATAAGGTGTTACCTACAGTTGACTGCTGCTCTTTGGCATTTGCATTCCCTCTTTATGCTTTCTGAAGGCCCAAGGAAGGGTCACACAGCTTCTAAATCTACCATTTCTTGATGGATTCGGAAATGGATTTCTCACACTTATTTCTTAAAAGGTGAGGTTCCGTCTTTTCAGTGGTGAAAGTCCTATCTGCTATGAGTCTTGATGTCTCCTGGGTTATTTATCATCAGAGTTTGATAAATCTGCTACCTGGTCTACGTTTCATACTTTTTTAAGTTTTACTACGTGAATATCTCAGTGAGAGTTAGTAATTTACCGAGACAGGGCTCAGGAAGTCATTGTCTTCTTATACTTAAAAAAAACTGGAAGTAAAATTATGTTGGATTCAACTTTTTTTTTTTTTTGAACAGTTTGTCTCTGGATGGTGCCAAGTCAGCAGGTGACCATACTGTCCAGACAGTCTGGGTCTAAGATGGAATGTCAATGCATAAAGTAGCATTTGAAGAACATAGAACAAGTTATTTTGGAGGGTAATGTTCTGGTCAAGTTCAGTATCAGTGTACATCGAGGTGCCATGAACCCAATCCCTAACTTGTTAGAGAGGCTAATGCCCCGTACACACGGTCGGACTTTGTTCGGACATTCCGACAACAAAATCCTAGGATTTTTTCCGACGGATGTTGGCTCAAACTTGTCTTGCATACACACGGTCACACAAAGTTGTCGGAAAATCCGATCATTCTGAACGCGGTGACGTAAAACACGTACGTCGGGACTATAAACGGGGCAGTGGCCAATAGCTTTCATCTCTTTATTTATTCTGAGCATGCGTGGCACTTTGTCCGTCGGATTTGTGTACACACGATCGGAATTTCCGACAACGGATTTTGTTGTCGGAAAATTTTATATCCTGCTCTCAAACTTTGTGTGTCGGAAAATCCGATGGAAAATGTCTGATG
Source organism: Aquarana catesbeiana (assembly GCF_042186555.1). Taxonomy (NCBI): domain Eukaryota; kingdom Metazoa; phylum Chordata; class Amphibia; order Anura; family Ranidae; genus Aquarana; species Aquarana catesbeiana. The sequence continues at coordinate 36,074,728 of NC_133325.1, read as the reverse complement.
GAGCCCACACATGGTCGGAATTTCCGACAACAAGGTCCTATCACACATTTTCCGTCGGAAAATCCGACCGTGTGTACGGGGCATAAGTTATACAGATCCAGATCAGAAAAATTAAGACCTCTGTTTCTGAAAGGTTGTTGTAGGGTATGTAGGCAGTTGGTAAACTACCTACCCTTAACCCCTGAGTGGGCCCTTTTTGGTCTAATCAATATCCCCGGTATCAAAATATCAAGAGGCTGTAAACAACTTATTGTTATGTCTCTTGTGGCACAGAAAGCTATTGGATTTAACCGGAACCCCCCCCAACCACTTCTCCGTTCTTGGCTAAATTATCTTATGTTTTCCAAAAGAAATGGGTGAAGGCCTCCTTATGTAAGGACTAATGGGTCCAAAAGTTCTTTGAGGTTTGGGAATCCTTTATTCAAACCTTGCCCCTAGGTACTTAACAACCTATAGTACAATGTTTCCAATACACCCAGTGGTACCAAACAAAATGATTACCCAATGACCCTCCCATTGACGTGTTGCCCCCCACTTAACTCATAATATGTTTTGTAATCTATTGACTAAGGCCTCTCCCATTTTCCTCTACCTCCTAACTACTAAACTGACTGCTATTCATCCAAGTGCTTCTTACCATTCACCCTGGACCCAATGCTGCTAGCTCGTCACCAAGCTGTACTTCAAAATGTACATTGTTATTATTATCTTGTTTTATTGGCCAAATGTAGCAGCCACTCTTATTGTCAATTGCATTCTCGCATTAAAAATAATAACAAAAAAAATAGCATTTGAAACAGAACAGTAACAGTTCAAGAGAACGCTAGAGGGGAATGCAACCAATGGTTACATGTATTTGCTAATTCCCTTTAGTATTCTTTAGAATTGTTAAATTGTTTCTCCTGTTACAAATATGAATGTATTTCTTCTGCTCCTCAGCTCCATCTACTGACCATAATTTGGTATTTTACCAATGCCCATATTAAAAGAACATTTGTTTAGCCCAGAGGTCTCGAAACAGATGTGGTCCTTTGCTTGTCCTTATCAGGCCCTTGGGGCATTATTCCCCCCACTGCCAGCAACAATTGGTGTATATTCCTTCTACTGACATCAATAATGGGGCACTAGTCATCTCACTGATACATACTAATGATTGGGCACTTTTCCTCTTACTGAAACCAATGATGGGCACTATTCCGCCCACTGATACCATCAATGGAGCACTAATCCTCCCACTGACACCAACGATGGGCCACTATTCCTCCAACTGGCATCAATAATGGGGCACTAGTCTTCTCACTGATACCAACAATGGAGCACTATTCCTCCCACTGACACCCACGATGGGCCACTATTCCTCAAACTGACATCTGTGATGGGGCACTATTTCTCCCATTGACACCAATGATGAGGCACTATTCCTCCCACTATTCCTCCCACTAATACCAATGATGGGACACTATTACTCCCACCGACACCAGTGATGGGGCACTATTCCTCTCAATGACACCAATGATGAGTCACTATTTCTCCCGCTGACTACAATGATGGGGCACTATTCCTCCCACTAATAGCAATGATGGGGCACTATTCCTCCCACTGGCACCAATGATAGGGTACTGTTCCTCCCACTGACACCAATGATGGACACTACTCCTCCCACTGGAACCAATAATGGGCACTATTCCTCCCACTGACACCAATGATGGACACTACTCCTCCCACTGGAACCAATAATGGGCACTATTCCCCCCACTGACACCAATGATGGGCACTATTCCTCCCACTGACACCCATGATGGGCACTATTCCTTTCACTGACACCAACACTGAGGGCACTATTCCCTCTCCTAATACCAAAAATGGGAAACGGTTTAATCCCACTGACACCAGGTCATTTTCTACTCCCAATGACCACAGTCTGTCCTCCCTAAAGTTTGAAGGACAGTAAACTGGCCCTTTTGTTTACAAAGTTTGGAGACCCTTGGTTTAGCCCAACAGCCTAAAAAAACATAATTCTTTGTCCAATGCACAGAGAATGTATGAAGATTCACTGGACATGAAGATAAATGAAGAATCACTGGACCAATAGATATGAAACTTTTTTTTTTTTTTTTTTAAATAAACCCTTCAGTGTAATTTTTTGTTCTTTTTTTTTTTTTTTTTTGGTGATACATCTGGGTAAATGACTAATCTCACATGTTTAGGCAACATATGCACATACCGGTGCTTTATGATATATATACATTACAATTTCCTGTGCTAAGGCTGGAATGGGTAATAGACGGCTGACTCAATGCAGGAAGTGGATGTGTTTTTGGATATCTTTCTATGCAAGCTGATCTGGTCTTTTTTAAAGAAAGAAATGAATAATGAAGGGGTCATTAACCCCGGATCATCTTCGAGTCCTGCGAATACGTGCGGACAGAGTCTTGGCTCCCGTAGCCTGGAGCTTCAACTTTATAGCCCCAAGTGGCCCTCCGCTAATTTAATAAATGAAAATAAACAGCCGTCCTCTCGCTCGGCGTAGTAAAGTGGAATGATCAAATAGTTTGCTTTCCATATTGCATCGAACCCCCCCCCGAGAGGATCGGTTGTTTAGGTCATGCTGGAAGGGGGGGATCCCAGTTGTTGACTTAGACGTGGACTAAGGTGTACCCCGACATTGGAGAGAGTGACCAGTTAGGAAGCCCCTGACCCCGATCCCACTGATAGATGACACAGTTATCTCCAATTCCTCAGCAACCCAAAACACAAATAACAATCCTCTAGATACCGTGACGGCTGGAGCGCCATATAATGAGACATCCTGTGCACCTGCTAGGGTCCACCCTGTCATAAAGCATCCCAAACAAGAATAAACATCTATATTTTTTTCCTAACAACTGTCAGAGAATGAAGTTGAAGTTTTATCTGGTTATATTTAGCCTTCCTTCTTCCCCCCCTCATCAACATGCTAATGAAAATTTTGAAATAAAACATTTATATTTTCAGTACATAGTACAGTACAGAGAGAGAGAGAGAGAGAGAGAGAGAGAGAGAGAGAGAGAGAGAGAGCATCTTCCATATTCTCTTCTGCATCATATTTTAAACAGCATTGCTCTTTTAACGGGCAAAAATTGACCAGAATAACTTGAGCTGCTGCACCTGCAGAACCCCAGGCAAACAACCTAAATACACAGTTGAAATACATATTTATGAACTAAAATATTTATAATTCTATTTAAACCTTTTTTTGTTTTTTTTAAAGCAAGCACTACTGCCCAACTGGCATAGCTGGGTCAAATGAAGATAAGCGGAAAAACTCTGGACAGCCGCATAGTACAAACCACAACAAAGCGATACAGGAAAAACTGACGTGTTTCACACTATAATAAGTGCTTACCCATAGCTATAAGCTATGAGTAAACACGTATTATAGTGTGAAACGCGTCAGTTTTTCCTGTATCGCTTTGCTGTGGTTTGTACTATGTGATCCCAAGTTTTCAATAAAAGGCACAAGAAACTTTCTTCGGAGTGCGGCTGTCCAGAGTTTTTCCGCTTATCTTCATTTGTACATGCATTAGCCAGCACCTGGGGCTCTCTGTCTCTAGAGGAGAAGTATCTGTCTCGGTGGATCTGCCTGGAGCGGTGGTGTTTTCTTACCTGGCATAGCTGGGTCCATGACCTCGGATTTGATCACTGCAGTTAACTAATACCGCTTGGTCACAGACCCGCCCCTTCCTGCTGATTGGAACATCACCACACTGCAGTCAGCTGATTGGCTCACAATGCCAGCCCTTCTTCTCTCTTTCCTGTATTAAAGAGTATATAAACCCAACATTTCATATTTCTGATATGTGCCTGCTGTACCATGTACTTGTTTGAGAAAGTATCATGTTCTCTTTATATTGCTTCCTTTATGTGAAATCCCTGGTGTTCCTGCCAGTCCCTCTTTTCGTTTCCTTTTAAACTGACCACACTAGGCATGGAAGCACAGCATGGTCAGTCCTCTAGCTGTGCTTGGAAGTCAGCCTGCTTTCTTCCAGTGACCAGACTTGTGCCCCTCCCCCCCCGCTGCACAGCCATTCCCTTGGTAGATCCGTGCCCTGCTGTTTCTCCTCCCTGATCTCCTTATGCAGTTGAGAACAGAGGATATATGATCACTTATAAATAGGGGAAAAAAGGTATTTACAATGATTTTTTTTTTTTATATCTATACACAAATGTTACATAGTTAGGCAGGTTGAAAAAAAGCACAAATCCATCTCGTTCAACCAATAAAAGAGAAAAAAAACAAAACAAACATACAATCCCATATACACAATCCTATACCCACAGTTGATCCAGAGGAAGGCGAAAAACCTCAGCATAGCACGACCCTCAGCATAGCGGGAAAAACTTCCTTCCTGATTCCCCCAGAGGCAATTGGATATTCCCTGGATCAACTTTACCTATAAATGTTAGTACCCAGTTATATTATGTACATTTAGGAAAGAATCCAGGCCTTTTTTAAAGTAATCTACTGAGCTGCCAGAACCACCTCCGGAGGGAGTCTATTCCACATTTTCACAGCTCTTACCTTTCCGTATTTGGAGATTAAATCTCTTTTCCGCCAGACGTTAAGGGTGCCCCCTTGTCCTCTGTGATGACCTTAAAAATAACTCACCACCAAGTTCACTATATGGACCCCCTATGTATGTGTACATGGTGATCATATCCCCCCTTAATCTCCTCTTCTTAAGAGAGAATAAATTCAGTTCTAATCTTTCCTCATAGCTGAGCTCTTCCATGCCTCTTATCAGTTTGGTTGCCCTTCTCTGCACTTTCTCCAGTTCCCCGATATCCTTTTTGAGAACTGGAGCCCAAAACTGAACTGCATATTCTAGATGAGTTTTTATTAATGATTTGTACAGGGACAAAATGATATCTCTCTCTCTGGAGTCCATACCTCTCCTAATACAAGAAAGGACTTTGGAAACCACAGCTTGGCATCGCATGCTATTATTAAGCTTATGATCTACCAAAACCCCCAGATCCTTCTCCACAATTGATTCCCCCAGTTGTACTCCCCCTATTATGTATGATACATGCATATTCTTAACTCCCAAGTGCAGAACTTTACATTTATCAACATTAAATTAGACATTTAATTGTGCATTGAGGTCGGCTTGTAAATTGGAGACATCCCGTAAGGACGTTATTCCTCTGCATAGCTTGATGTCATCTGCAAACAGTGAAATTATACTTTTAATTCCAGACCCTAT